>NC_034412.1:4293538-4326037 GCF_002078875.1 Numida meleagris
AGGCAGAGATCCTTCCTCAGGGGCAGTCAGCCCTTAAATGAGGCCTAAGAGGGGTGGAGCCAGGCTCCACCCCTTCTGGTTGCACAGGTGAATTGCCTTCACCTGTGCTCCCAGGGCTGACTGGGTCTTTCCTCCAGGTGCTCAATCAGTGGTTCAGGCCATGACTCAGCAGTTCCCATACACTTAGTTACAGTTTATTGCTTTTTAAAGGATGTTTAAAAAGGAGCAGGTGGGGAGAAATATTTCCTTTTTACAATAAAGAGCTCAGAAAAATAATCATTTAGAGAGTTGCAATGCACTAGGAAAAAAAAGCAGCATTGCCAAGTACTTAACAAAACGCCCACTGGGCACCCCGTCAACCAGGAGCACACCTGGGAGTCCCACCTCTTACTGCTGAAAGCAGAACACAATGTTGCCAGTCCGAAAACATGACTTATAAAGACACTTAGAGAAAACATAAAACAATATTGTCCTCCCCGAAAAGTTTTCCATACTGACTTGCACTGCACATATTGCCAGTTACATGAAATTCCCAAACTTTAATAGATGCACGGTCCACATAGGACCTCACGCCCATTGTTGTATGGGCATCTGCTATCTTTTGATGCTGAAGATTTGTACCATCATTGTTTGCTTTCAAAGCACTGATCCTACCACTGGAAGTGAAGGAAAGTATGACTTTGTTGTTAAACATTCAGACCTGTTGTGTATTACAGATGTCATTTATCCACCTGCAGGAGAGCACAAGCTAGCAGAGATGAATTAACTGCCTCAACTGTAACAAGAGCAACATCGCTTTTGAAACCACTTCAAATGAATTTCACACAATGCTAATGAAAAGTGCCTTGAAAAAAATTGTCTCCTCCAGAGGGCATTAAAGGCACATCAAAATATTTACACCTATAACTTGCCTACCTTGTTTCAGCAGTTATGCAACTGTTTAAACTAGCCTAACAACATCAGACATTTAATTTCCTTCCTTCTTAACCACATTTAAAACTTACTATTGAGATGAGCAACGTACTCTGTAGCAGCTGAATCAGAAGCTCACCCCATGCCAGCTGGTAACTTTCTGGCTGAAAGCGTCTCATTCTAAAACACACACTGGCATGGCCTGGCACCAAGGTGCATCTGCAGTCCTTCCCAGGCACCAAGTGCCACCCCTCGGGTCCCACCTCAGCATGACACAAATAAGCTGCAGCTGGCAGCCCTGGCATGGGAACGTCCTGCCCTCTGTAGGCTGAAACAACACTGAGCTGCCTCAATGCTGACACCGTTCAAAGCTTCTCCCCACATAAAGTGAAAGGCAGGTTGCTTCAAGAAATTGAAGAAATACAGAAGATGAAGGATTTTTTTCTTCTTCTTCTTTTTTTTTTTTTTTTAACTAAGAAAACCCAGCATCCATTAGCAATTTAACAGATGGATCTTTCACAACAGAAAGCATGGAAACATTATGGAATTCTCAGACTACCTTTCCACCACTGAAAAGTACACGAAGGCAATGCTGTATTTGTAACCATAACCAGTTCTCAGATACAATTAAATACAATCTTCTGAAATTGTTCATGAACTCCTCAACAACATCAAAAGGGCAAAGCTCCCAACTTACAGTCGATAAATGAGCCAGGGCTGTTCATAACACTGTCTGTGTGTAGCTGTACCTCAAAGGTCCTCTCTGAGGGGTGAGCTTTAGAACTGCACAACTCTGGCTTTGAACAATCACTGTGCATGTAAAAGCAAGTCCAAGATACAAAGCACAACAGAAAATTGCATTTAAAGAAGTATTTATTCAAACAGTGACCATATTAAGCAGCACGTAACTTCAAGTTATACCATGCACAATGGAAATATTTGGAAGTTTTTGTTCTCTCCCTGTTCTGAGACTTAAAGACCAAATACCCAAAGCGGGGTCAGAGAACATCTGCTGCTGCACACTGCTAAGCTGCACACATATACTGCACCGCTCCCGCCTGAGAAACTTCAGCTTTCTGTAAACGACACGGTAAAAGCAAAAAATGTTGACGCTCTGCAGTTACTATGTGGAAACCAGTAAGTTCTTTAGTATTTAAAATATTTACTCATTTCATTCACCACCTCTCCCTAAAACTCCCACTCAGATGGAACACAGAAAAAAAGTGACAATTCCCTAAAACGCAACGTTTAGGAGCAGTTCTGTCTGAACCTGAGAATCGCTGGAATACAATCTCTTCTGCTCCCCACTCCAGCTATACCGCACACCACCCTCGGCCAAACCCTGGAGTTCCGTGGGACTGGTTTTGTTTTCAAAGGAAAAAAAGCTAGATTTTTTTTTTTTTTTTTTTTTTTTGCTGCGTGGCACCCAGCCCACGCTCCGCAGGGCAGCAAGTCCCTGAGGCACCGGCCCGGCCCCAGAGCACTAAGGGAGCCGCGGGGCAGCCCCGCGGGCACGGTACTGCCCCCCGCCCGCCACGGCCTCGCCCAGCCCAACCCAGCCGCCCCGCCGCGCTGCAGCCCAGCCCCACTCCTGCACTCTCAGCCCCGCGGCGGCGGCGGGCGGAGAGAGGGGCGGGGGGAGGCCCCCATCCCGGGCCTGCCCGCGGCTGGGCGCTGTCAGGGCGCGGGTCCCCGCCTACGCGCCCCGCCCCACCGCAGCCTAGCCTGGGCCTGCCGCTGCTGCTCCCCCTCCTCCGCGCGTCCCGCCAGCAGACTCGCCTCGGACAAGCCGCTCACTCCGCTTCCGCCATCTTCTCGCCTCCCTCAGGGGGCGGGGCTGCGCAGGCGCGCTGTGCGCCGCCGGGCACGTGATGGCCCCCGCCGCCATCTTGTCGCCTCGTCCGTGAGAGCCTGCCGTGCTGAGGCGGGGACGCTGCCTTAGTTCTGCGTGCAGTAGGAGCTCAGCGACGCCGAGTGTAGCAGGCAAGCTTTAGCTGTTGTGGGAAAACTGAAGGCGATAGGTGGTTTTGAGAGGGCTGGCGGGTGATTAAGGTGTCTGCTTGTAGTGCTTTTCCATCTCAGCGGCTCCAAGCAGGATGTGCTGCTGAACTTTTTCTGAGAGACACAAAACAGACGGGCATGTTAGCCTCATAACCTCACCTTCACCTGCTCTGAAATATTGGCTTTGAGTCTCTCTCTGCCACGGGGGAGACAGCTTCTTCCTCTGAACTGACTGTAATTGATCAATTATGTCATTAATTTCTGTCTGTAGGTGGTAGCAGCTGCTCTGTAGTGTCGGCACAGATGAGCAAAGCCTGGCCTCCATAAGGACAAGCAGTCACTGTGCCCTGTCAGGCTAACTTAAGTCTCATCCTGACAACTTCAGTGCTTCTCCCTCTAGTCACGAGTTGTTTTTCTGTGATGAAGGAATGTATTCTGTATTTTAGAGTTACACAACGTTAATACGTAGTTTCCACATGCACCAGTATTTTCAAAGTTGCTTATGTTTGGGACTATACAGAAAAAAAAAGCTCAGTGCTGTGAGAGCAAGGAAGAAATCTGCTGCAATGTACAAGAGTGCTGGATTATGACACTAAGTGTCTTAACAGAATCAGCTATGTGGATGAAAGTCAAATTGTTAACAAGTTGGTAACAACAGCAACAAGTAGTAAAATGTAGCTCAGCAATACCTTTAGACAGGCTCACAGGTAATGTGGTTCAGCCAACTGATAACTGGACATGAGGGAAAAAAATGTCTAGCAGCTAAGTGGGGTAGATGAGTACTTTGCAAAGAAAAGAATCTCAGTAAGCATCTCAGAAATGCAAATACTTTCCAAAGCATTACAGACAAGCTTGAACTGGTGAAGCAGTGATGCTGTCCACAGGACCATCCTCCTTTCCTCAGCAGTCAGAAATATGTTTAACAATCCTTGCTGGAGTTATGAGTAATCATAACAGTTTCTAACAACTGGTGCATTGCTGTTGGATTATCCCTATAGGGTCCAACAGACTGCTTCCAATTTATCAGATCTGTCGTGGTGAACAGGAACACAAACAAAACCAGGGTCTCTCTTTGGTCCCACTGCCTGCCTAATGGAGCCTTAATGAGTGACTTGCCTTATCTGTCCTTGAGTATGATGAGCTATTGGATGAAGTTTGAGCCATCCAAGGGTCTAGGGGAGGCTCTGGATGTCCCTTCAGGGGATGCCCCTTTAGGGGATGTCACTTCAGGGGCCCCAGGAGCAGGAGGGCCGTCTGAGCTGTTCCTGATAGGAGAGGTCGGAGTGCCACCCTGTGGGGACATTGGGCTTAGAGGGGAATTTCATGTTGGAGGATTATGCAGCAGTGCTGAAAGCACCAGAAATTGAACTTCCTCTGATTCCAAGTTTGGATAAATTGTTGGGGTTTACCATTCTCTTTCCCTGCTTTGAGTTCTGCGCATGGCATAACCCGGTCTTTCCGTAACCCACGCTCAGTTTCAGAATCCCAGCACAATAACATAAACACACTATTATACATAGTCTCTTCCCATTTTTCTTCCTTCTAGCAAAATACAAATTTCAATTTGGTATTATAATTAAAAGGTCAATTCTCCGCCCATTGCTCCCCATCATCTAATTTATATGGAGGCCACCACCGATTACAATATTGTCTCATTTTGCCATGGGGTCACCAGCAAAGTCAGACCAAGGATGCATCTGACGGGAGTGCCTAGGGAATTTTGGACTGGCTGTTCCCATTTTCCTTGGTGCTTGCTTTAACCTTTTAGTCAAGTAAGGAGGCTTAAAGGGCTCCAGTGCGTTCTTGCCAAACCATGGCATCCACATGTGAGTCTTACACTCCAGGTGACTGTTAAGGAGGCTGTACTCACCAGTTCAGCAGATCCCCTGCCCTGGCCCCAGGTAGGTCTCTGTTTCAACTCTGCAGAGTTGTGTGTTTGGCAATCCACGCATCCCCAAGCAGAGGTGCCAGGTTTTACACACAGCTATTTACAAGACTCCTTCCACCTGCAGTTTCTGACTGGTTACTGTTTCCTTTTTGCTGGGCATTGGTATTATGGTGCCTAAGATTTTAGGTTCTGGTGTGTGGTCCCTGCTGCCTCATTTCCATACAGGCAGGAGTGAGTTTGGGTATGTTAATAGCCCTTAATGAGCTCTAGAGATCACTTTCAGGCCATTTTCCTTCCTTTTGGTTGACACCGGCAAATCAGCGCATACTTGGCATGCCTGCGGTCAGATGTTTACCCTTTCTTGTCCATCTGCTTTCCACAGTGCCTGGCCCATCCTTGCAGCCCAGTGCTGATACTGTCTTCCCTGGCTTGAGTTACAGGAGAAGCACACTGTGGCCTCTTCAAGAAGTTCTACATGCGCTGTCCCAAAATTGGGTTCTGTACCTAGTAACAGTGTGTTGAGCCATTTGTCTTGAGCTCATGCCTGCAGAGGCAGGTGCTGGGCAGTGACCCCACGAGGCCAGCACACCCTTGAGTCAGGCTATCCCTAGCTGTTCTTTTACCACCCATCAACTATTAACTCTGTGTAGATTTGTAACATCTCTCAGCGACTATACACGCTGAGCTTACTGCTGACAGAACAGTTGCAGGTGCGCCAGCCTTCAGAGATAGAAATCTCTACTCGTGTGTGAGAAGCCCCCTTCCCTCTCCCCTCACAGAAACATCTGCAGCGAGGCAGCCCCGCAGGGCGGCACCAGGAGAGCTGCTCCTCACAGCCACCCTCCAAGCGGCCTCCGCCTCCCGCCTTAATGGCGCCAAGGTGACGGTGCGCAGGCGCAGTGCTGCCCCGTGTGCCGGGCGCTGCCGGCCGTACCAACCGTCGGGGGGGCAGGGCAGCCGGGGGGTGTTGTTCCTGCCCCGCCTGACGCAGACTGGCTCGGCTCCGTCGCGGAGATCCGGGATGCCTCCTTGCTGTTGCTGCTGCTTCCCCCCTTCTTCCGTTTCACGGTGGAGCTTTCCACTCCACAGGTGTGTGCGGAGAGGCCCGCAGGGAGAGCTCACGTAGTGTGGGCTGGGGGGAAGTTGGCTACAAAGCTAAGCTAGGCACTCTTCTCCCAAGGGCGATCGAGCTGCCGCCCGCTCCCGGAGCAGCTCCTCCTTCGTACTGCGGGGCGAGCCCATACTCTCACTCCGCTCCACCCCTGGAGGCTCCACACTCTTCCTCTGCCTTTTCCCGTTTCTCCCCCGCCACCCCAAGTAGTCCCGCCCGCGCTGGGCCGGCTCCGTGCGGCGGGGTGGGACCGCGGCGCGCTCGAGGCACGGCGGAGCGGCGGGGTTGTGCGGCCGCCCCCGCCCCCCTCGTCCCGCCGCGCTCCCGCCCGCCGCCCTGCGCGGTGCCGCCCGCCGCGGGGGGATGCCGACGCAGCGGGACAGCAGCAGCACCATGGCGGCTCCGGGCGGCGGCGGGGGCGGCCTCGGCGGGGACAGCGCCCACCAGGTCCGCGTGAAAGCCTACTACAAGGGGTGAGTGCGGGGGCAGGCCTGGCCTCCTCCTCCCGAGGATCCGCGCTCGGGTGGAGTCCGAGCGTTGTCCCGTTTGCTGTGAGGGCTGCTGGAGCCGCGCGCCGTGGCAGATGGTGACGGGAGAGCCGCCCTGCTTCGGGCTCCCAGCACCCCGCTCGGCGCTAACACCTGGGGAGCCGGCTGAGAGCGAGGCCTCTCCGTGGCTCGTCGGGCCCGTGTGTTCAATGCGAGGTGATCTAACCCGAGAAAAATGTTGGTTGTGTTTTTGGTTTGAGGTCGAGCTGGAGGCACTCGGCAGCTTCCTTCCAGCTACCTGTGTGAATTACAAGAAAAGGCTTATCTGGCCGTGATTGCTCTGAATACAGTATCTTTGGCTTTCTGTAAATATAATATTTCTGGCTTTATGGCTTCAAGGAGAGATACAAAAGCCACACCGAGCATTTAGTATCTGGTAAAGGGCTTAGTTTCTGGCCTGTGTCTGCTTTGGGGCTTTCCTTGACCAAAGTGTTGCAGACTGGCACCGTCCGTGGCTCTGAAGGCCCTGTGAAACCTGTCAGAATAACAGTATGTGAAACTCTCAGCTCTTTGCCTTACAGTCTCTTCAATCCCCCTTTTCTTGAAGAAGCAGCTGACAGGAGGGCTCGTGTGCTTGGACAGTGAACAAAAGCGGAAAGTGCTCTGGATTAAACCCAATTATTTTTCTTCTGCTGGGTCAGTTTTAACCTTGGTCGTTTCCACATGCAGTCGTTCAAATTCTTGCCTTAGCGCGGAGAGGCTGTGGTGCAGGAACAGAGATAAAGCAGCTCAGGGCTGTGGGAGTGAGCAAGAAAACTGCTACACTGGACAGGAATGCTGGTTCGTGGCACTTCAGATACTAGGCAGTGATTTCAGAGGCACTGGAATGTTTCTTTTGAGTTTCATCTGCTGACTCTCAGTTAACGCAGTTGTTGGTTTGCTTTTAATCGTGACACTGAGTCATATGGGCAGCTGGTTAACAAACAAACAGATAAGCTGAATGCCTTGGCAGTTATTTGTTTTGAGATCTAAACAAGTCTTTCTTTCTGCTCCCCTACAACTGTCAGTCTCATGCCCGGTTCTTGAACCCTCACTGTCGAGAAGTGGATATCAAAGCAAAGCTGTTGACTTGCACTGGGAACAGCTGGAGACTGAGGATCTAAGTGCAGATATCAAAGGGGATGTTTTCCCTTTCATCAAATAAACTGTATGAAGATGACAGTCGGTTAGAGGATTTTATGGGAAATATTGTTAATCAGGAAATGTTAATCTCTCTTAATTTTCTTGTCGTAGAAGCGTGGAACGCGGTGGTCAGGCTCTTGTGTGGCTCAGGCACTGCTCTGGCAGCCCCAGAACACCCCGGGTCTGGCCAGGAGCCTAATTGCTTTTCTGAGCCGAGACAAAAGCTTTCATGAGGAACTCTTTGAAGGGTCTTTGTTTCATTCAACCGTGCAGTGGTAGTTCTTTATCTTAAATTCATGAAGTATGTAAAACCAGGAAGGAAAATTTTCCTAAAACAAACAGAGATGGTGGGAATAAGAGGATGGGAATTCCCGGAGACTTGGGAACTAGGTTGACTTTATCCTGGTATTTCCTTCTCCCAGGTAAGCCGTGCTTATTGTAGCACTGATAGTTTGAAAATGCTGAAAATAGTCTCACCTGTTTTAAAGAGTTTCTGTAATCTGTGCCCTGAATAGAGCAGGGCTTCCCAGCAGTTCCTAGGAATTTATTATACCCTGTGTTTACATTCTTTTTTTGTTGATACGGTGACAAAGTGTAGCAGCTTCAAATGTGCAGTATTTACACAGCATCAATAATTGCAATGGTTTCAGATCTCTAATATTCTCATTTGTTGTGGATGCTTTTTGTCAGTTCAGTACAAGAAGCTGTGACATCAGGGAAGGGTTGTGTTGGAGTGGGTGAGAGCAAGTAGGAGTGATATGCTACCTGTGCATTATGAATCCTATAGGACTAATGTCACTGATTAAATGTAGATATATGTACATACACATCTTGCACCGTCTCTGTGTCATGATTAGATCTGCTGGCTCTTTGCAGTGGCTGACATAGATTTTGCACTGGTTTAACTGTGTAGGCTGCAGTGTAGGTTAGGCTTTTAGTACAGTTAAAGGCGTACCAGTCCTTTACCCACAGCTTGTATTGTTTCAAAGGAGCAATACTCCTGGCAGTCTTCTCAGAATACATGTCAAACGTGCTTCTTTTCTTAATGTTAATACGTTTACAAGAGTGACGGAACTTGTGGAAAAAGAAAACAGTTCCATTTTTACTGTAAAATCGAAATGCACCTCCATAGATATTTCCAGAAGACAATTTTTTAAAGAATATTTCATTTCCCATATCCTTTGTTTACACTGTTCTTTGTCTTGAAAACTTTCTGGTCATTGTTTCAGCTCAATGTCTTCTGTTGCCCCTTGAATGTAAAGTTCTGCAAGGGAGTGTGCTCAGCTTAAAGAGCTTCTAAAAGCTTCTTACAAGCAGCAGGATTCGCCGGGAGCCTTGCACGAGTTAATTTCAGTGAGCTGCCACTAAACATTATCAAAAGATTAACCCAGGTGTGTGATGAATGTGTGGGTATGTAATTAATACGTGACTGGATATCTATGTATGTTCACAAATGTGATGTGTGATAGCTATGTTAGGCTCCAGATAATCAAGCGGCAGCCTCCCACAGAAGCTTGACTTTAGAACTGAGAAGTGAGATACACGTATTCAATTGCATTTAACTGTCAGCATTGTATTTTTCCCTTTGTTCTTGTTGCTGAAGGGTTGCTCCTTGTGACTCGTGGGTGAAGTGCAAAAGAAAAGACATGATAAAGAAGCTGTCTGGTCACAGAGGAGACATGGGGAAGGTAGCAGTGAGGCTCGTGGTCTTCCAGAGAGATATAAATCCATACAAAGTTCTGAAAAACACAGTACTTTCCTGTAATGAGATAACTAAAGCATCCAGTTGTGGAAATGGCCATCTGGAATCAGATTGCTTTCTAGTTCCTTGTGTGTGTCATGAGGAGACCAATAAGGATATTGTGCTGTAGAATAGCTTTGTAACAGACGTGTCTGTTGAACAGAAGCTTACTCACTGATTTTATGAGTAGGAAAGGATTTTTTTTCTTTTGTCATGGTGAAAGAAAGAATTTTGTATTCTCTTATACAAGACTGCAAGCTATGGCCCACAGTCCATTCCCTTCATTCTTTTACATAGCTTACTAATTTTTGTTTAAAATACCAATTTTAATTTAATTTTTTATCTTGGGTTCAGTTCTTTTTCCTAATGAACATGTCCCCAGTGTGGTGCTAGGTGCAGGAAGTGTGGAAAATGCCTTATAATTTGAAGAAGTGATAACAGAACTAATCTGGAAATGAGACCTATCTCTGTGAAAAATGCCAGTGCCACCAGTGTAGTTAAAATTACCAAGTGAGCTTGTTGAAAGATATCATCATTCACCTTCTGCACCATGCAAAGCTGGCTTCTCATCTCTGGGAAGCGTGCTGTTGTTGCTTGCAGACTCTTGTTCACATTTACATCCATCCTTCTGTTTAACGTCACTGTTGGCCAGAGTTCTGCCACGTGTGGCAGGCAGGTTTGTGTTTGTTCTAGCAGCTGTATGGTTTTCCAGCTGTATTTTGCTGCGGTCTGATGTGTCTCCTATTGACGGGGCAGGAGAAGTGCTGTAGAGAACTTGCTTAACTTCTGAAATAACAAAACTCCCCTTTTTTTTTATTTTATAGGGCAACTAGTTTGCCACGTGGAGGTAACAACAAGTAGGAAGTGTTTATTCGGTTTATATCAGCTTTTACTTTCTCTGTACTGAAAGGATTTTTGTTCCGTAGTTGTTTGGTACATCTTAATGTTGTGGATACGTGACTTCTGTTTGCTGTAGTATGGATAAATCTGTTGAAGAGGACTTGAATTCTTATCAAATACATATTTTTTAATAGCTAATATTAAAAAAAAAAAAATAAGCACAACTGAAAATCACTTCGGTTTTTGCTACAGCTTCAGTGATTTCTGCCTGTCAGAATTATGGTCTGTCATCAAACTCCTGTCTGACAACACCATGCTCACAGCCCCTGTTCTGTGTAGCATCCCCTGTCCCACTACTTGTAGGCTCAGTGACAACATACACTGGGAAAGCTGAAACATTCAGTTCTGACTTCCTAGCGTCCTGCAGAACTTCACTTTTTACTTGAGAAATGAATCAGCACAAAAAGGTGAATAAACTAAGGGTTGGTGAACTTTAGCTGAAATTCAGTGAGGTTGCTAAGCAGTGCCTTATCTCCTTCCTAAAATGTAGATCCCCGAAAAACAGGAAATACAGGTTAGGACTTTGCCTCCTAATAGAGCCTTGTGGGCTTTGGTTGATGCCTGCATGTCAGTAAGGTGCTGTTAGATCTGTTGAGTTTGCAGAGCAGCTGTCCTGTGCTCTCGGTCTGTCCGCTCTGTGCATTTTCTGGGAACACTGGTGCTCAAACGTTGAGCTTATGAGCTGTTGGAAGATAGTGTTGTGAATAGCCCTGGCTTTTTTCTCTTCCTTTCCACCTTCCTTTGCGCTGTACCTCTGACATCCTTTGTTTAAAGGACTGACCCAGAGTCACCTGTTCCCCTCGAAGGCCCAGCAAATACCAGGGCAGTGGGTCAGCATGTTATGGTAATGCTTCTAAAGCACCACTCTCCACCTTAATTAAAACAGAAATACCAGTTCTGCATAACAGTAAAGCAGTAAATTTTAATTCTAAGTACATGCTTCTCTGTTCACCCTCCCTGTCATTGTGGAGAAGCGTCACCCATGTCTTTCTAAAGGCGCTCTAAATATTTGGAACTTCTTCCTCTCTGATCTGCTGCTTAATAATTTTCATGACGGTTTCAAAACATCCACGCAATTAAAACTTACTTGGAGAAGTTGTATACGTTCTTACCAGTAGTACATTAGTAATGCCCTTCAAAATTATTGCAGTGTTTACTTCTTTGGTGTCCACTGGAATAATATATTTCATGGCTGCGTGTACTTCAAATCTACAACTTACACAGCTTCAAAATCATTTGGGGATTTAAATCTTTGTTTTTTCAAAAGCAGATAATGGGAGGAATAAATGTCAAATAATCAGTAATAAGAATTATTTGAAACCTGAATGCTGTAGGAAGGAACCTTGATGCTAATGGCTTACTAATATTGCTTGAAGTTGTTTTTTTTTAGAGGCTGTTGCAAGAGGTGAGTTTTGTCTTAGTGGTGTGTGGAAGGCATTAGAGGTGAAGATGAAATGCTGCGTGTTACAACATAGCACTGCTTCTCACATTTATTTTTCTCTTACTCAGGGACATCATGATCACATATTTTGAACCGTCCATCTCATTTGAGGGACTGTGCAGTGAAGTTCGAGACATGTGCTCCTTTGACAACGAGCAGCTTTTCACCATGAAATGGATTGATGAAGAAGGTAAATAGATGCTTGCTGCCTGCTTTCCATCCAATTTTTGCCTGTGTGGTACTCAGCTTTCAATCTTTTCTTTCCCTTTGCCTTTTGTGAGACATACTGTGTGTTTTTTGGTAATAGTAACTCAGACTCCAAAAGTAATGACTTTCCAATGCCCTTGTACGTATAGTTTTGTTAGTTCAAATCACTTAAGTATATAGCTCTAGTTTTGGTTTCGTTGTTGTTGTAGTTTTTTTCATAAATCTCAGTGACTATCAAAATGTGAATTCAATGCTGGGATTTACTAGGAAGGAAATGGAAAGTATGCTCATGCTTCCCCTTAAGCCTGAAGTGTTCGAGAAAGAGTTCAACTGACCTTAAATGATGCAAATTGCAGTATTTGTCTGAAGTATTGGTACAGATTAGTGTATGTAGTTGTTCATAAAACCAGGAAATGTATTTTTAGTGTATTGGCTGTTCCATTAGCAACCTGGAGTCTAATAACACATAGATATTAAAGAAACTTTTTAAAAGTACTTTGAAGAAAATACTTGGCTGAATGATGTATAGAAGCTTTTCATAGGAGTGTAGTAAGACTTTTGGCTCTGAAATCTTGTTAATCTTTATGACATCATTTATCCATGTAATATTTTATATCAGATGAAAAAAGTTCACTCCTCTCCCTTTTTCCATTCTGAGCTGCATGTATATGCTAGGCATGTTTTGGAAAGGTTACTTGTCTTTCTTGCTTTCTTTGTGGAGCTGTGTTCTGCACATAAGTTTTGAGTACACCAAAGACATCTCAATTATGAAATAGCTGTTGTTATTTTAGCCTGCTAAGTACTTGATGCAGTACATAAAAGGCAGTGATTTGTCTGCACTGATTAGTAATTGTATGCAGTGATTAGCATAGATGGTGCTTACAGACCTCTTTCCTCCCCTCATCACAAATTTTGTATTCAAAATCGGGTGAGTGTCAATTTATTGAGAGCTCAAAGCTAAACAGGGACTCGAGTTGCTTTTGGAAGTGATGTATGGGTAGCTGTGTTGAAGACCGTGGTCTTGAGAATCTGAGCAGATTTTCTCTTCTGCTTATCACCAGCTTTCCCAAGCTATTTACGCAAGGCAGATGCAGTAAGTGGAAAGGAGCGAGTTTTATAAGGAAACTAATGTGTCGTGGTGCCATTTGAGTTAGATATGCACTTCACAGTAAGCTGGCTGTTTTGTTTTATCTCAAGGACTTTTCACTGAAAAGAAAGAGTCTGGAGAGTTATAGTAAGAAGTACGTCTATCTTTATGAAACAAGTATGTGTGTATGGTGGACTGGTAATTGGTTACCACACTTCTGGTAGCAGGTATGGTATCTAGGTCTTCTTTGCTACTTTCTGACTGTATTGCTGTGACTAAACTGTTTCACTGGATTTGCCAAGCCGCTGGGGTTTTTGTTTGTCATGCACCAAATGTCTTCTGAGTTGTTGCAGGTGTAGGGCGTTGTGTTTAACTGCTTCTGTTTCACAGAGTTTAACAACACCAAGGCAGTTTGAATTTAGCTGAATGCGGTCACTTCAAAGAAATGGTCAGGTTCAACTGGCAAGTGGAGTGAACTTGATTGGTTTTTAGATGAACTTTGATTTTACCTATATCTGGTCATCTCTTACTCTGTCTCATGATGTGTACTGTAAGGTGGACACTAGACTGCCACATGTGTTCAGTCTTCTTGGTAGATAAGTCAAGATTAAACAGTTTCCTGACATATTTTATCTGAGTTTACTTTGGATGACTGCAAAATTATTACTAGTCTGCTGCTGTTGAAAGAATGTTTGTAGTTCATCGTTTTTATACTTGGCCTCAGCTAGTAATACGTTATGAATTATAATTTCTGTTATTCCCCATTAGATTTTAAAGTGAAACTGGGAATCTGAGGGCAGTGTGGAAAGATCAGTTACATCCTTCTGCCATTGTCAGCTAAGTTGTGATCACCAATAAAAAAAACATGCAAATCAGAATTAATAATGAAGGTTCCTACTAGTCTGTAAACTTTGCATGCAATCTGGAGCACTGCATACGCTGTTGAAAGCTTCCCTTTCTTCTGTCAAAATGAAACAAAAAGCTGTTTGCACAGGTGTCAAAAACAAATGAAGAAAAACTGGTTTGTTGATTGTCAGTGACTCTGAATAAATAGGGATGTTCCTTCTCCTCCTTCCACACTCTCCACTTGGAGTTTACGGAGTGGGTAGGCAGTTGAGTGCCAAGATTGTCTAATGGGGCAGGGACATGATATACGATGAAAAATGACAAAAACATTACCACCCAGGAGGATATTGCTTTGGTTTGCTACAAGAATTATCATAGGAACAGCTGTGAGGGAGCTGCTGAATGGCACAGAACTAATTAGACTGAGTTTTGTGGTGTTTTCTTTTCTTCCTTCAGGAGACCCATGTACAGTTTCTTCCCAGCTGGAGTTAGAAGAGGCGTTTCGGCTGTATGAACTAAACAAGGATTCAGAGCTTCTAATTCATGGTACACTGAAATTTAATATGCTACTTGTAATGTTTGCACCTACAGAGAACTAGAATTTTTACCTCATGTTATCAATGTCTTTTGCACTCCTCCAGCTTCCTCAGTTAAAGCCTGTTGTGGCAGTCTGTCAAGAGGATGCTGAGGACCATGCATCACTCTTCTTAGTTGTCAGCACTTGTCAGTGTTCTTTATGGAATTAAGAAAGGAAAAAATAATTAAAAACTGGGAAATAATTTCATCTGGTCCTATACATGTGTATTTCTGTTTTTTATTATTATGCTTTTTGATTTGTCTCGTCTCCATTTACTTCTGCATTTGATTGGTTTCTGAATAACTCTGCACCGGGGCTGACCTTCTCAAGTTTTCCTTTCCTACTGCTCCTGCAGCTAAATACACTGGAAACAAAGAACTAATGTAGGCAAGATCATACTTGGCTGCTTAGGGTGCTGTAATTTGCTACACTTACAGTTTAGATTTCCAAATACTGCAGTGATTGGTCACACAAGAAACCAGCATCAATACTTGTTGCTGGCTTCTTTAAGTAACTTAGTTTACTCTGCTGTCCGGTTGTATTTCTCACTTGGATCACTGTTGTGTCCAGTATGGGGTTTTGTGACCTCTTTTCATCTTGCTTGCTGTTAGAATGCATTTTAACTATTTTTTTTATTTGTGTTGCCTTCCTATATAGATGTTGTATTTAATCCAAAGAATTGTTTCCTGTTTGAAACAGATTAATAGGAAGCTAATGTTTTTCTTGCAGTCTTTCCTTGTGTACCAGAACGGCCCGGCATGCCTTGTCCAGGAGAAGACAGTAAGTAGGCATTTTAGTTTGGATGTACTTAAAGTAAGTCATCTCTATACCAGAAGATGTTGATATTTCTATTGTTTGATTTCCTGTACTTATGACTATTAATAATGCAAATCCCTACACCTTACATATTTAAAAGGAATAGAAAGTTTTGCTAAACTTGAATGTTGTTTGTCATTTCTGAATCAGTGTTAATAAAGCATTTTTGCATTCCTGTTAACTATCCATGCGTCTCTGCTTTCCTTGCTTTTGCCTCTTTCATGGCAGTTCTTTATTCCTGTCTCTAGTAGTTGCCAGATTGCTAGCTGACTAATGTGAGCAAAGGCTTGCAACCACTTGTCACGAGGTGTCAAATCATCAGTTTCAAACCTACGTTTAGGTAATACCAGGAGTATTCTCTGAAAACTTTTGTCATGCTAGTAAATGTACTAACCATTAGAAGTGATTTTCCATCTGTTTAATGTAGGCTTCTATGCTGCTGATACTCATTTTATAAAAGGTGGTGGGTATGCTATGCATGCACACATCTGTCAGCTTGATATCCAAGTTCTTGACAAATGTCAGTGTGCATGCTTAAGTCTTCACTTTGGCAATAGGAGTAATGCTGCTTTTCTGAAGGGGGAGAAAAAAGGATCTAGACTAAAACCTGAAATAGCTTTGCGACTTGAGATAGTATCGTGTATTTTAGTTTTCAATTTCGATTCCTGACATGCCTGTAATGAAACAATCAAAAAACGGTGGCAGCTGTGGACCTAAGACACTGGAGGATCTGTGCAAGCAATCATAAATCAGGACTTGCTCCTGAAATGCACCTTCTTCCCTCCTTCCCACAGCTCCTCCTTGAGTTAGGTAAGGTACGTGCATGTTTTCCAAACAAGTGCTTGTGTTGTTTGGACTGTTTTCCTTCTTTTGGCTCACTCTTCCTTTTACCTTTGGAAAGGCAGAATTAACTTGCAGGTGGTCAGAGTATTCTGCTTGACGTTTCCTCCAAAATTTAAAAAATGAAGAAAATACTTTGTGTTTCTATAAGGTGACAGGAGTGAAATTTTACTCTGCAAATCACTTTACACAGAAGCATCCATGAGAAAATACTGTAGTTCTGCATTTCTATTTTTTTAATGGATATAATCATATGTTTTTCCTCTTAGAATCCATTTATCGCCGTGGCGCCCGCCGGTGGCGAAAGCTCTATTGTGCAAATGGTCACACTTTCCAAGCCAAACGATTTAACAGGGTGAGACTCTTGCTGGGTACTTAAAACCATGTTACAGGGTTGTCTTACTTCTGTAATTTTAACGTTACTGCCTTGAAAAAAATAAAAGGTAGACTTATTCTAATTCTTGTTGACTGTCTGGAGTACTTAGACCTTGTGTAACTGTAGTTTCAGGAAACTAGTGATAGAAAATCAGGCACTAAAAAAAAATAAATAGTTGTAACTCACTTTACAGTATACTCTGTAACTGTAGTATCAGTTACAGAAGTGCTCTAGTGCTCCTTTAAAAACTTCAGAGAGGACAGACTTTAACACTGGCATTAGGTGAAAGTGAAACTTTCATTAAATGAAAATGAACTGAAAGTGCATTTGCAGTTCTCTACGTGTACTTTGAGTTGCTTATGATCCACGGGGTTTTCTTTCATGACTTAAAACCTGAGGTGTTTCTCTAACATCTGCTTATGATGGCATATAAACAATTGAAAATAACAGACCAATTTTAATACTTTCAAGAAGAACCAAGCAAGCTATGTGCTGCGTGTATCGGGAAAAATAAATAAAAGAAGAATTGAATAAGCAAGGTTCCTTGACAGCTTCAGTATTCTTTCCTCCTTTTCTAAGCTGTGAATCATGTGCTTAAATAATGCTCAAAACTATCTCCACTAAACTTCATACTCAGCATTATTCATTTAACTTTACTTTGTTTTTAATATAAACAATAGTCTGGGAAATACTCATTGACCTCTTCCTGGTCAAAGGCTGTCAAGGCACCGTCCCGCTTGATTTTGTAGGTGCCCTGTGTTCATGGTTCTTTTGAGTTGTGACATGAGTGTCCTTCAGAGAGTGGTGATCTTCCCAGTTCCTCTTAGCTGGTGGTTTAACTGTGCTGAAGCTTTTGCTTTCCTGCCTTTCTCTCTTCAAATCTAAGGACTCATCTACATAAAGATAATGAGACATAGCGAACTAGCTTGGTCACAGGAGCCTGCTTATTCATCTGCACTGCTTTTGACCTGCAGTTGACTCGTGTCTCTCTGGGTCCGCGTGCAGCAGAAGAGGCTGACTGTGCCTGCACCTCTCCATGTAAATGTGCTCGTTCTGTATAAGCAGTTGCTGCTTATTGGTCATTTGTAATTCTTGGGCTTTTCTATGTTGTATCTGCCTGTTCTATCTTAAAGTTCTGTCATAGACTTTTCTGCTATTGTAGCAACTTAAGTAGGGGTCTTTCTGATCTCCTATCCTGTGTTCTTCAATAGTGAGAGTCTGGCTGAATAGTTCCTTTTGTTTAGCTTTGCTTTTAATCAGTTTTGTTGATTTATCCTTCTAGCGAGCTCACTGTGCCATCTGCACTGACCGAATATGGGGCCTGGGTCGCCAGGGATATAAATGCATCAACTGCAAACTCCTTGTTCACAAGAAGTGTCACAAACTGGTCACTACTGAATGTGGCCGTCATACACTACAACCAGTAAGTAAGGTTTCTTTAAAAAGTTGTCTTTAAAAAGCAATAATAAATAAGTAAAAGAGCCTGTTTCATACTAATGGCTTTCAAACTATGCGCTGCAAATAGTCACAGTAGGTGAAACTTAGAAAGGCTGTCATTCTTCATGGCTCCTGCATTACTTGACAAGAAAATAGCAGAGTCGCTTAGCAGAATGGCAGGTCAGTGACAAGATGGTCTTAATTCTTGCATATATTGTCCATTTCTGTGTCAGATGGTAAAAGGCAAGGTAAATATGACTGAAGTTGTTACACAGTATTTGTTTGTGTACATGTGTATATGTATACATTTCACATATTCAGAGTGAAGTACAAGTAAATTCTCTAAGCATCTGTTAGATTATTGGACTGTTTTGTTTGATAGAAAGGGAAGGTGAGGCACAAGAGTTCTGACTTTCCCAAGTGATGCAGTCATCTTTAGTTCTCGAGTCCTTGGGGAAAGCAATAGATAAATACCACTCATAGTTCAGTGTTAAAAGCGGACAGCTAGAAGTCTTTATTTCATAAATGTATTTGTCTAATATATGTTCTGCTAAAGTACGTGCAATTTTCTGTCTCATTTTGCATCTGCTCTACTACCTTCTCTCTGTTGTATGAAGTTTTCTTCAACAGCTTCTAGAAACTTGCCATAACTTCTGGAAAATAGGTAAAATAAGGACTACAGTGATTCTTCTTATACTGTATGGACTAGAGCAGTAATTATGTAGATTAATCTAAAAAAGCTCTTATTTCTCAGAGATCCTTTATTGTCTCTAAAATGCTTTTCACAGTCTGTTACAAAAAATGTTGTGCACATTTGCAGGAACCAATAATGCCTATGGATCCATCATCAGTGCATCCAGATAATGTAGAATCAGGTAAGATCGGTGCTTTTCTTTGCAACATGAACATGAGTTTTAAAATGAAACAGAATCACTTTAAGCAATTTACTTTGAAAGTTCTGTTTTACCCCTTTTCATAGGGTGAGAAAAACAGGATAGCTTCTTAATACTGAGGGGGATTTCAATATAAAAATCCCTTGATCCTGTGTCTTGCAGTTTAACAAACTGTCCTAAAGATAAAGATTCTAGGCTGTTACTTACCTTTTTCCATCAGTAAGCTGTATATTTTAAATGTCCTCATTAAACAAACAAAAAAGCCCTAAACAGAATTACAGTGGAAAAAAATTAAACAAGATTTCCTGATGTTTCAACTTTAATAAAGACAATGATCAGTTAAAAAAGTGTTATTTTGCACAAGATACTGTGTGTCAAGAATAGTTTAAATAGGTTTCCAAATATAATCACAACTTTAAATTAGCTGTAGCAATTGTTATTGCAGTATTGCAAAGACAATGATTTTGGTACCTTAAAAACAACAAAAAATTACCAGTTTTGAATGCTTGTCATAGATACATTTAACCTGTTTCTCCTTGATTCAACTAATGAGTGGAAATTTTGGAGAGGAAGAAAATACCGTTGTGTTCCATAGATCTAATAGTTTTCCTTGCATCTCTAGTGATTCCATATAATCCATCAAGTCATGAGAGCTTAGACCATGTTGGTGAAGAAAAGGAGGTAAAGTATCTTAACCATGCTAATTGTATTCAAAGATCTTCAACTCTGCCACTCTTTGTTTAAATGCCTTAGTAATTTAACTTGTCACAAAATGAAAGCTAGTACATAGAGCATGTTTGGCTTGCTCACTCGGTGGTTGCATGTGTGTCTTTCAAGCTGATTTTTTAAAAACTTGGTTTGAGATGTGCTTTGATTTAGAAAGCGTTCCAAATTCTTCCTGTTTCATTTGTTTTTCATCTGCCGTGTTTCTTCTACCTTCTTCCTTTGCCCTTCTGTTCCTTTTCATGGCAGTGCAGTTTAAGAATAGCAAGTGTTAACTGAAGCACTTGTGTATTCATTGTGCTGTTCTGTTTGGAGTGCTAACTCTCTTCAGTTGTTAAAATTGACAAGCCTGCTAATTCAAAAGTATCTCTATCCATAGGCAATGGGCATTAGAGAAAGTGGCAAAGCTTCTTCCAGTCTGGGTCTTCAGGATTTTGATTTGCTCCGAGTTATAGGAAGAGGCAGTTATGCTAAAGTACTGCTGGTTCGACTGAAGAAAACAGAACGCATCTATGCAATGAAGGTGGTGAAGAAAGAACTAGTCAACGATGATGAGGTAGGCAAGCTTTTTATTAATAACTCGGCCAACTCTTTTGAACAGCTTTAATACCTGTTACGAAGGGGAAGCCAGGCATCTGGGTCTGCATCGTGGATTCAAAACTATGCATTATACATTCAGCTACTTTAAAATACATTACAAGAAGTTCACAAGACAGATGACAGCTTTTGAGGTCTTCATTGACAGATTAGTAGTTCACAGCGATCATCCTGTGCTGGTGGTTTTGGTCAAGAACCCCACTACTTCAACCAATGTCGTTGTTGTAATTGACACCATTTGCAGCACTACTCATGCAGAAATCATTTAATGAGCCTCTCTTGCCTCCTTCTTTTGGAGAAGTATTCCATATTTCTCCTATTCTTTTTGCTTGCTGGACTGAAAAAGAAGGAGGTGGAGTCTACTTTTCATATGTTCACATTTGTGGGGATTTTTGTCTTTTTGTCACAAAGGAGAACTTCACAGTGTTACCTTATTTGCTCTTTAAATCAGACGTCCACATTTACGGTTTGGTTGTAGCATACACAATGATTGGTGGAAACTTGCTACCATTTGCAATCAATCAACTGTTAGACTCCTCTTGCTGCTGAAGATTTCATTCATGGTTCTTTGGGGTACTCTAAAGATTTGACTGACTGTGATTTGCTATTCAGGAGCTTTTGCTTTTTCTTCTAGGTCTGCCATTGATTTCAGCTGCCTTTCTTGAGGCTTCTTTACACTCGTTAGCACCAGTTTATCTTTATGCTAATTGCCATTAATGCTTGCCCTACAAAGTACAACAATACTTATCTGAATGTTGCTTTTTTAAATAGGATATCGATTGGGTTCAGACAGAGAAACATGTCTTTGAACAGGCTTCAAATCATCCTTTCCTTGTTGGACTGCACTCTTGCTTCCAGACAGAAAGCAGGTAAAGGTCATGAGATGATGACAGTCTTTTCTTCAAGGAATATTTCATACTGTTAGGCACATCAGAGGCCTATTTAAATGATGGTTAGGTAGGTAGTGAAAGTCAATGTAGTGTAAATCACCGAAGCATTTTGTGAATAAAAAGCCATGTTTATTGTCTAAGCTTTCAGATAGGAAAGATGCAGAAATGTGTGAAATGCTAGGTGCTAGGAGAAGGATGCTAGAAAGGAAGAGAGAACCAGCTAGCAGGGGAAAAAAAGTGCTTGAGAGTAGGAGGTAGAAGACCCAACCTAGAGTGAGTGAGGGGGAAAAACAAGATTTAAGGGAGGTGAAATCAGAAGTACAGAAAGGTAAGGAAATGGATCTCAGGTTTGCTTAGACTCCTTGATGATGAGTCAGGACTTGGAAAAAATTGTGCCTGAATTTAAGATGGAAAGGAATGGAAGAGAGATGAAAATACTGATTTTTGTGTCTGTGTGTAGAAGACATTACAGTATTGCTATTCTGTATAGTAATAATTTCCATTACAAATAAAATATACTTAAACAGTATCCTTGCAGTAGGAAAAGGTGACAAACTGATAGAGCTAAGTGAGAAGACTATTTGAAAGGTAATAATATTAACTATCAGCAAATGAGATTAAGGGGATCATGAAGGAAAGTGAGGAGAAAAAATGTGTATGTTCTGCCATGTGCGCAGGAACCACATTAATCTATTTGTGTAGTCACATACGTAAAAATAAAAAGCAGTAGCTATAATGGATTAAGAACGTGGGAAGGATTCCTTTGCTTTCCTTTAGCAGAAAACAAGCTACCTAGGGAAACTTTGTATACTTGATTTTTAACTTAAGGAGTTCATTCAAAGTCGAAGCCAACCATGCTGACAGAGAGAGAAGTTACATGACATTGACCAGTAAAGATATGCAACACTGCAAACATTCAGTCAATAAGAAAGTTTTTCAGTCTTGGATACAATCATTTGTGATATGCTCTTGTGTGTTTCAGATTATTCTTTGTTATAGAGTATGTAAATGGAGGAGATCTAATGTTTCACATGCAGAGGCAGAGAAAACTGCCAGAAGAGCATGCCAGGTATGTGTAATTGCAGATTTCTTCCATCAGAACAGTTGGGTTTCTGGCACAGTGCAGTAGTGCAGATTATGGTGGTGAGCTAGCAAACGCTTTTCAGACTTTAAAGATTTCAGAAATGTGAAACTGCATTCTCATTTTAATACCACGTGCTACAGTATCTTTGTTTCAAGGAGGAACTATAATAGGAAGCACTTCCAAATCACTTATATTAATTAGCATGACACTTGATAACTGCAATCCAATTCTGATTTTTTTTTGTAGAAAAATTCTTCTATGATATTTTTCACCTGTCTGATGTTATTAATGTTTCTTTTAGAGCAGCTGTGACCAGCTGCCTAGGCAAATGCTGAGTTCTCGTTGCATATGTTTTGTTTCAGGTTGTGAGGTGAAAGGGTTGGTGTCAGTAGACATTAATATTAAAAAAAAATAAAAATAAAAAATTAAGTGACTGTGGGTAGAAATGATTGTGTGATTAGAAACAACTTATCTGTTTCCCTGTTGAATCCTATCTATTTCACTGTAATTTTTCAATTTTAAAAGTATTGTACCACCAAGACTGTTTTTGTGGTCAGGAATGTTTTGTTGATTTTTTTTGTTGTTGTTGTTAGTTTGACTGCTTGGGTGATCAGGATATCTTTCTATTCTAGGTTTTATTCTGCTGAAATCAGCCTTGCCTTGAATTATTTACATGAACGAGGGATAATCTACAGAGATTTAAAACTAGATAATGTGCTACTAGATTCTGAAGGACATATTAAACTCACAGATTATGGCATGTGCAAGGTAAGCTGTAGTTCCTTCCTAAGTAGTAAAAGCAACAATTAAGAAAGTGTCATAAATTAAAAGAAGCAGAGACTCACAAAGGTAAAACTTCCAAGTATTTGTTTGTACATGTGAACCGTTCCACAACATCTCAGTTATTCCCACTTGTGTATTATTGGAGATGTTATGGAGCTTACTAGCTAAAAGGTTAAAAAACTGTTGTCAGTGGATACAAGTCGTGAAACTTCAGCTGCAGCCTACTTTTGTGTAGTCTCTCAGAGCAAATAACATGTCCCAGCCTGGAATTTAGAGGGATTTTTGTTTTGAGACAGATGGGAGGCAAATTAAAGTTTTAAAAAGTATGCAGTGGAAGAGAGTTACACACAGCTTGTTTTGACTGTGGTGTTGTTTGTTTGTTTAGGAAGGGCTGAGGCCTGGCGATACAACTAGCACGTTCTGTGGGACTCCAAACTATATTGCTCCTGAAATTCTTCGAGGAGAAGATTACGGTAATTGGAATTTTTCACTGCTACCACGCAACTTTCAGCTCATCTCAACTTCTTACCCAAGTTGATTAGCAGTGGAATTCTGTTAGACACACGATCCATCTAAGTTAACATGGTGTGAATGAACCCTGCAAAGGGAAGGCTGGAAGTATCACAACAAACAAATTAGATATCATCCCACCTTCCACACTCTAACTTCTTTTTACCAATCATAAGGAATAGCATGGGTCTTCATAACAAACCAAGTAACATCTGCTTACAGCTGTTACCTCTCCTTTATTCAGTAGTCCATAGAAAACTAGATAATCAGACTGCTAATGCTTAAATTTTTTAAACTAATTCTTCTCTAAACAAGTCTTGCTTCAGTCCTAAAAATGTTTTTCTTTTTGCTCTAAAAACTCTTTATCACTATTTTTCTCTTGTAAATTCCAGGCTTCAGTGTCGACTGGTGGGCGCTTGGTGTACTTATGTTTGAAATGATGGCAGGCAGGTCACCATTTGATATTGTCGGAAGTTCTGACAATCCTGATCAGAACACAGAAGACTATCTTTTTCAAGGTAAGTACCATGAGTGTTCATATACTTCAGTCTTTTGTTTCTACTTGCCTTTAATCTGGCTTTAAAGATGCAAGGGCTGATATAAACATTGGTTTCTTGCAGTAATTTTGGAAAAGCAGATCCGAATTCCCCGATCCCTTTCTGTTAAAGCAGCAGGTGTTCTGAAGAGTTTTCTTAATAAGGTAGGAACTGAAACAGTCTGTTTGAGACTTCTCAAGAGAAGCTGTTTTGTTGTCGACTAATTGATGTGTAGCAGATCTACCTTATCTGCTGCACATAGAAAAAGGGTACAAAAGGTGTAATCCTGTAACATATTTGAACAGGGCTGGGAAGCCTATTTTAGATATTTGTCTTAGAAACTTTAGATTATTAGTCTGGGGTTGGAAGTAAATTTCAAACTAAAAGGTTTGGAAATGTTCTAAATAATTTCTTTAGCTTGGAAAATTGGACAAGCTAAACAGATTTATCTGGGTACATGTTTACATTGTTTGTAGCTTATTTGTGATAGTATGACATCTATAAACAGCCAGAGAAGCTCTCTTTGTCTTGTGTAAGGGACTTGTCAGAGCTGTCCTCTTTAAAGCTGACTGGTTTCCTTCTTTCTACTTCTACCGAGAGCTATAGTGTTACAGCCTCCTAGTGGAGAGAAGTGTTACAATAATCTTTCAGCTGTATTTATCAGTAGCTTGCAGTTACTGTTCCAAATCAACTCGGCATATGGAAGCTGCCTGCTGAGGAGAAGAATCAAATTCACTTGCTTTGAAGCATTTAAACACATTTGCATAAAAATAAGTAAAGATGAGATGGTTCTTTATATATTATTCAAGTATAGACTTCTGTATATTCATGCTTGTTTCGGAAGTAAATTGGAACACTTTACAAAATAAATAACTCTGACTTAGTTGTTCAGTGCTCCTTGTAACAAAACTCATAACAATTTATAATTTCTCACAGAATTCATAACATTTGTTTTATTCATGTGTAGGCCATGGCACCCATTTAGAAATATTTTCTTACACAGGATCCAAAGGAACGGTTAGGCTGCCACCCTCAGACAGGATTTGCAGATATCCAGGGACATCCATTTTTCCGCAATGTTGATTGGGATCTGGTACGTGAATGTCTGTTGGACTCCTCTTTGTGTATAGCAGTGGTGTGACACCTTTTGATTGTGAGAGATGCCACAAAACTTCAAGTAACCTTGAGCTTCTAACTGTTATACCATAGCTGTAATACAGGACCTTTGAACTCTTACATACAATAAGTACAGTAGAGTATTTTAGAAAGCATATAGAAGGACTTTGAGAGTAACTTCTAGGCTTGTTTAAAAATAATCCTTTAGGTTGTAACTCATTCTTGATGTCACTAAGTGCATTTATTCTTAGATGGAGCAAAAGCAAGTGGTGCCTCCATTTAAACCAAATATATCTGGAGAATTTGGTCTGGATAATTTTGATTCCCAATTCACCAATGAACCCGTGCAGCTCACTCCAGATGATGAGTAAGTAATGCAGAAATTAAGATGTTTTGATAAATCAGTGAAGGAGTTAGGTAATTTCATCAGTTGTATTCATAGTACAGAGAGTCTGTTGCCTCCTCCTAGCAGACTTGGTATGGATGGGTTTAAATGTAGTGCTGTGGCACAGTGTAAAAGATCTGTGATCAGTGGGAAAGAATTCTAGTTTGGAGAAGGATGATTAAGCGCTATTTTATAAATTTTAGTGGTATCACTTGCAAGGAATGAACGTGTGAAGGAAAAGACCTGTTTTTGACACGTGGTTTATTTCTGTGTTATGTTAAGAGGTGATATTTCTGGAATGTTGGATTTAGACTGGATTTATCTTGTATACTCTGGACAAGAAAAGGTGCTTTGTTTGACTTGTTCTGGTATTTTCAATTGTTAATAATCGAGTGAGTTTATCCTGACTGAAAAGCCTTGATACAATGCTTGATAATGTTCTGATTTTGGCAGTGGGTTTTGTAGTTCCTTGCTCCCGAGCGTCCCAATTTGGGATGGTGTAGGAAGTGCCTTTCTGTCCTGACTGAACCACTGCCATACATGATCTTTAGGTTTTGTGTTGGCTTCTGTAAAATGTGCGTGTAATGTGTAAGCAGAAACAGCAAGTACTGAATGTTACCTATGCACCTCAGTTAGGTCTGAAATCCAGCTTCCTTCTTCATCCCTGTGTAAGTGCATAATATGTAAGTAATAGCTGGAGAACTTACTAATGCAAGAGCAGTATCACATCCCAATGTTTTCAGTTTCTTTTAGAAGCTGGATGCTTTGGAAAAGTGTTGAAAGTGCTTCATAGGAGAACTCATACTTGTGAGCTGCCAAACTGCTGCTCCTGAGGTTTTGTTTTTTTCCTGTTTTGTTTTTTTCCTGTGTTTGTTACTGTTACAGGGCCTAGAAGAAAGCAGTACTAATTGTAAGGAAAGGGAGGCACAAAAGAGAGAAGGGAATGTTTTCAATTGCAGTGTATTGTACAGGTCTAAGTGTTAAGACAAACTGCCAGCTGATATTACTGCCTTTTAATTTTGCTGAACTAACAACTGTTTTTCATCTTAATAGCGATATTGTGAAGAAGATTGACCAGTCTGAATTTGAAGGCTTTGAATACATAAATCCTCTTTTGATGTCAGCTGAGGAATGCGTCTGAGTTCTCCATTTCTGGACTGTGCCAGTTGTTACTCTGTTTTTTTTCTGCATGGATAAAGATCTCTTCATTTGGATGCATTAGCATAAAATGAGTAACTAATCATCATACCATTGCCACCTAGTGTGAATTACTCACAAATTTTCTTCTTGTATCAATTATCACCTGGGGCAATTGTTATGCTGAACCTTGGGCTGCCAGAATATTTCGAATGTAAACTTCCAAGAAGTCTTGCCAAACCTGAAGTTGGTCTCTGGGGTTCCTGACTGAACAATGGGATCTGGCTGTATAACCTGCCAGTACAGCCTTCTGATAAAGGAAAGTTGTTTTACCAGTTTAAGAATACAAATTGCGTTAGAGGACATAATGAAATATTTCTAGAGGAATTCTACTATTCCAGCGAGACAAGTAAGATCTCGTGACTCGTAGTTCTAAATCTAAACATATGATTTCCTTGTTCTCCTTAGATATAGAAGTTACAGCTATGTTATTGCCCTTCAGATTTAAATGACAGTGAGGAAAGCAGAATAGGTCAAGAGTTGGCTGTTCTCATAAGGTACGTTGATCCATCCTAAAGGTGTTGTTTAACTCAGTATTAGAGTCAGGCTTCACTCTGAAATGATAAAGGGGGAAGTGTACACAGTCTGATACAGAGTGCCTTTCTGAGCCTCCCTTTCAGTGAGGGTTGTGTGTGGTATAAGTGGAATTCAGTTAATACTTAAAAAATTAAAATCTGCAGAGTGCAATTTAGCAGGAATGGGCAGCTAAAACTGATGAACGTAGGACCTCATGCTATTATTTATTGCTTTTACAATTTCTGTCTTACTGTATCAGAACTGCATATGTTACAGCTATGGCCTAGGTAAGGGCATTGTCTTACAATTTTTCCTTTTTTTATTAAATCTTATTGCCATACTGATGGAAATGCATTCCACGTTGCCAGTGGAAAAAGCACATCTAGAAAAAAAAAAATAGGTGCTGTCCACAATGACTCCCTTAATCTTTCCATTTATAGATAGTAATTTGTAATAACAAACAAACCTTTAATGTTGGTAGCGGACTGAAAGCTAATAGTAAAGCAGTTAGAATAAATAGAACAGTTCAAACTGGGACTTTCAGGAGGTATGATTATTACATTTCATGTTAGTAAGCAGTGTAATATACAGCACAGCTAATTCTTACTTTAATATTTGGGAAATAGCTTTGAATGTCTTAGGCTGAAGAAATGCCAAATGTACCACTTTTTTATTTTTATTTTTTGGGAAAAGGGATTAAGAGACATTGAAGAAAAGAACCTGTATTATATAAATAAGAGCTGTAAGGCAACTTAGTGTTACTTAAAGCAGATTCAAGTGTCTGTAAACACAAGTTAGCAAACCTTATCTGAAGCTTTTAGTAAGCTTTCTGTTTAGTCAGTGTCTCTGTGAAAATCCTTGTGTGGTAAAAGTGTCAATTCACAGCACAAATCTTCCAGTGTATGTTTTCTCACTTATGTGTTAGCTTCAAGGGGACAGACTGCACAAGCACAGTAGTTCATAGTGTGGTACTTAGTACATACTTTTCTTTGCAACATGAGTAGGAACCAAAGTACTGGGCTGAATTTTCAAAACTGGGAATTAATTGGAGGGACCTCCATTCCAGGGAAGCGTTAAACTTCTGCACTGTTGAAAGTTAGGTTCTCTTGACTTTAAGTTGTATGCTTTCAAATGTAAAACATCAGAGTAAATCTACTTTTAGAGAGCAGCTAATAACACTGTTTCATGTGAAATGAAACTGCTTGCATCAGTTATAAAATTAAGTGACGCTCGTGTGACTAGTTTAGACATTGGAACTTAATTGTTATTAAACTTCGAAGTTACTTAAAGCAAGCAGGAAAAGCCTTCTCTGTACAGTTCCTTAATTTCTTATACAATATCAAGTGAAATAGCTTTACGTAGGGAAGGGCACTTCTGCTGTTCATCACAGAAGAGCACTGTCTTTTGTGCTCAAAGCAAAACTTTTTATAGTTAATGTCACAGAAAATATACTTTTTCTATTTACACATCTAACAATTGCCACTGAGATAAATATCTTAATGACTGTAAGTCCATCGTTAAACTTCAGTTTTCTCTCAAGTGCCATGATATTAAGTTATTTTTAATTGTTGAGCGTAATAGCAACTTTTGTAAGTATTCAGAAGGGATATGGCATGTAAACAGTTGGGTAGGCTTTGAATTTTGAAGAAAGTGTCTGCATCAGAAGTGTGATGTTATTTATGTGGAGCTGACCCTTTTGTATGCGAGTTAGATTCTTATGGGTGCTCTGCTCGTTCATATGGTCTCTACTACTTTCTTGTTTTGTATGGAATATAGTCTTGAACATTGTTGTGTAATCATTCTCTTTATTTGTGCACAATTTTTACTTTAAATAAAACATTTATATTAGGACGCTGTGTATTAATCTCAAAAAAAAAAAACCAACTACTGCAAAACACTGGGATTTGTTTGGCATTATGAGATGACCCTTAAGCATCCAGGAAGGGAGTACAACAACAACCTTCAAGAAAAAATTTAAAATGCAATTCCAGCACGTTTAGCTGAGGATATCTTTCAGCTGGAGCTCCTGTGCTATCACTTCAGCTGCTGGGAATTTGCAGTTTAGAGCAGTGCTCTCATCGGTTGCATTTACTCTGCACAGTTTCTTTTGTTTCTTTCAGACTCCCGCCATCATACTCTCTCAGATCTCCAACTGAGGGGAAGAGCACTTACCTCATACCTTATTACAGATGCAGTACTTTAATGTATCTATACTTTAATATCCGTGTATCCGTATTTTAAAAGACATTTCCTCTTGCAGTCTGGCTTGTTATTAACAGCGTGTATCGGCAGTCCGAGACAAATGCTACAGATGGTTGCATATCTTAAATGCTTGACCTCCCCCCACGCACGCTTCTCGTTTCTGTTCAATTTGGTGGCCAACTGCTCTCTGCTCAGTCTGAGCAATTGTTTATGTTAAAGATGCTCTATAAAAGAAATTAGTAGCTTGCACCATCTATATGTCCTTGAAAAATGCTAAACACGCATTCTGACTTCACGAGTGACACAGTAAGCAGTTTAAGCAAGAAATGTATCCAAAATTACCGTGGTGTTTTCCTGAGAAGAGGGATTTGGGGGTTGGAGGTTCTTTCAAAAGAAGGGAATTGTGCTGTATCTTGTATTTTCTTGAAGAGTTCAGTTAGTGTGCTTCAGTGCTTTTTGTTCTTTTCTGCTTGTGATGCAGTTGTTTAAAGGACTTATTTTTATTTGCACTTAGAAATGCAGATTAATATGTCTCACTTGCTCTTCTTCCTAGTGTGTGAGTGGAAGAGGTATCACCCCACGAGACAGCCAAGAGTGGCCTGCACAACCTAAAAGGTATATGTGCAAGGAGGACAGGGTTAGTTGTTTGGGATTTTTCTTTTTTTTAAACATACTTAGCAAAGGTGCTGTTTGTGAATTACGTTTTAAGACAGCCTTAAATGTTAATTTTGTAAGTTTCCAAGCAATGTGACAATTCAGATCAGAAATAAAAGCAGGATCCTTCCTATGCTATGTTGTTGCAATTTATTGTACCTTACAAGGGTCTGTAACGCAGGTTTTAGTTATGCAGTACCTTTTGGAACTACTTTGCCTGGTCTGCAGTAAAAGTTGTAGGTGGAGTTAACATCTTTTAGACAATCTTCTACCTACAAACTTTGTCTTACGTTGCCTAATTATTATAGCTCTATAGCAACATTATCATTATAGCACAATGGTTACCACAGTGGTTTGCAACTTGAAATGGAAAAAGTGCAGAAGTTTTCGAACCCAAATTAAATTATGGCATTGAATTCCGAAGCTTCCATGACATCAGTAGGACTAATAAAAGATGTAATATCCACCTACGTATGTAGCCGCCTTTACATCCATAGATCATGCTAGCTGTGATGTTATAAGTCTTGCATGTTCTTGAGTAAATTTGAAATGGAAATATGATATAGCGTATTTCAGTGATCGCCATTTGCAAATAATTTCTTTGATCAGACCCTAAATTCCTGGAGGTTGGAGAAGACAGGAACGTCCAGAATGTCTGAACAGTTGCAGCTGGTCCATGAAGCTGGTAGATTTTCTCATTATTATTTGTGCTATATTGTTGTATCTCTTAAACTTGTATATGCTTCATGAATAAGTACAGGGGATGTGAAGGACATTTCTTCCTAGATGTGCTTACTTTTCCAGTTATTGACCTACCTTCAGACATTTTATTGCAGAAGAAAAAAGAATTAAACAGAACTTAAAGACAACTGAAACCAAACATAAATGCACTTTCGTATTTTCTCTGCTGAGGTGGAATGACCAGGATTTATTAATTACTGTGTGCTGCTAAATTAGTTCAAGAGCAGTCAGATGCAGAGATGAGCCAGGAGTAGGTTTATGGTCCAACATCATGAAATTTCCTGAAAAGCATAAACCTTACTTGCAGTGAATCTCAAGTGGCTGGAAAGTGCAGAAGCATCAGTCCTGATCGTCTCCTAGTTCCCATAACTCACATTGTGCACGGAGGCTGGTGGTTTGAGATGTAAAGGGTTCAGCTGTGGTTCTGCTGCTGCAAATGAGTTATGCAGACAAAGTCTGGCAAAAGGAGCTAGAAAGCAGTAGGGTAAATGTAAGTAAGGAAAAATGCACTTCCCATAATGGTAATAGCTATTATGATAAATGCTCCCTAAGGAAGGGCTGAGTCAATCTTTAGTGATTTACAATAAAAATAGAGAAACAAAATGAGGATGGAAAAGGCCAAATAGTAGAGTATTAAAGGGAAGGAAATTAATTTCTCCAATAATTTTATTCTTCCCTGTGATTAAATGTTGGTTTCAGTTCTTGGGAAGCATTTATCTTTTCTTTGGCCTACATGGAGTGGAAGGAATTTATGCCTTCCCTTCCTTTTCTGTTTTCTCTAGCCATGAAAAGAGAAGTTGTGTTTTTCTGTAGACATTTTATGAAATATCTCCTTTAAGTAGCGCCAAGAGAAAGCAGCTTAATTCCAAGTAACTTGGAGGTTTACATCCTGCAACAAAGTTAAGGTTTCTTTTCAATACCCCTTTGTTTTGCAGGAAAGCCTTGTGTTTGCCTGAGGGTTCTGCAACATGGCAGCAGTAAAACGATGATCCCGGTTACTATGACGCTTTCCACTGAATATAAAAATTGAGGTCATGCTCTATTTCAGATTTATGATTCTTTCATCTCTACCCCAACTCTTTAACAATAGAAAGGTCAAATGCTTTTCTCTAAGCTCTAAAAAATAAATATAACCGTTATTGTCTTTATGATCACAGCGTTACCCTTAAAAGCCTGGGCACAGCTGTTTATACAGTTATTCTAAACCCTATTCTCCTCTTTAAACTGTCAGCAATTTATTATTTTTGCCATATAAAGCACCGAGGGTCCCACAGCCTTCGCTAGCTGCTATGCAGGTAACACCTGCAGCTAGGAACTAACTTCTAAGGTTAACCTCAGAGGCAAAACCCACAAACAGAACGTCTTAGATAAAGGGGCCTGTGACAGAAAAGGCAGCGCTTTGTGTATCTGGGCATAAGCAATGCGTGTAATTTTTAATACATGAAAAGAACGTTGTGCTTCTTTCTCTATGTGGGGGCCGCGCTTCGGTGCCCCCTTAGTGCCCGGTGTTCCCGGCGCGCAGCGGGGCCTGGCGGAGCGCGGCTGCTCTCCTGGGCCGCGCTGGGGCCCTCGGGGGCGGTGCGGGCTGAGGGGAAGCGGCGGGGCTAAACGGAGGGCCCGATCGGCCCTTTAAATAGCTGTGTGTTTATTTGTTGCGTTTTGTCGCATTTTATAGTGCTTTCGTGTACCTCATCGCGATTTATTGTGCGCTGCCGTGCTTTACTGCGTCGCGCGCCCTGCTCCCCGCGGAGCCGCTTGGCGCGGGGCTCTCCTCAGCGCCGTGAGGCGGCGGGGGAAGGGCGGCCGCTCCCGCCGCTGCCCC
>NC_034412.1:4326560-4430217 GCF_002078875.1 Numida meleagris
GCCGTCCCCGCGGGCATGCCCCGAGCCCGGGGCTCGCCGTGACCCCGTTCGCTGTTCGCAGGCTCCGCGCGGATTGACAGCGCGATGCGCCGGGGGGAATCCAGCCCGCGTCCTCGGTCTTAGCGCTCGTAACTCGGGGTGGGAGAATTGTGACACGCAGCGGTGACATCTGTGCCAAAGGTGACTCTGCGGGGACGCTCGGCGCTGGCGGCGCTCGGGTCGGGTTCGTCTGTGAGCTGCCGGCGCTCCGGGGCGGCCGTGGTGAAATCCCGAAGTTGGCAGCACAATAAAGCAGGCCCCGAAGACCGAGCTCCATCTCCAGGAACTGAAAGTGCCGAGCAGAATTTCCGTGTGGCTCCAGGTACGTTTGGGATCGGGAGCGTTCAGATCGGCTCTCTCCGGACAGAGCTGCAAGCTCTTCTGCGTTTTAATATCTAAACAGAGACTGACTTCTACGGCGGTCTGTTATTTAAAGAAAAAAGTGGCCATGGATGGGCGGTCTTCAGCGTCCTGCTGTTGGAGGCCGAAGAATTAACTGGAGTGCAAAACGGGGCGTGCCTGAGGTAGTCAAGATCACTCCAAATCGTTTGCAAGCGTAAGCAAGCAGGAAAATGTACGCTCGGGACTGTAATTAATTAAAGTTCTGGTGTTTAGCAATGGAAAGCCCACAAACAAATTACCCTCTAGGGCTCGTTTCAGACCAAAAGAGGAGTGGGATGCAGGAGGATGGGAGCCCCCCGCTGAAAAAACTAATGACGGAAATGCATGTAAATAGCCAAGTACGAGTTGTAATAAATAAACTGCCGACAATAAAGAAGGAAAACTTGGACGAATATGACGAAACTTCTGTGGAGGCTGACGGGGAGAGTGCCAAGCCAAACAGTTCTTCAATCTCGGAGCCTTTGAATTTAAATCCAGGTCTGAAACACACGTTGGCACAATTCCACTTGAGCAGCCAGAGCTCGCTGGGTGGACCAGCAGCTTTCTCAGCTCGCTATTCCCAGGAAAGCATGTCACCCACCGTCTTCTTGCCTCTTCCATCACCGCAAATCCTGTCTGCTCCACTGCTCATTCCTCCCGACAGCTCCACAGAACTCACGCAGACTGTACTGGAGGGGGAGTCCATCTCCTGCTTTAAAGTTGGAGGAGAAAAAAGACTTTGCCTGCCTCAGGTGTTGAATTCAGTTCTTCGAGACTTTTCTTTGCAACAGATTAATACAGTGTGTGATGAACTGTACATCTACTGCTCCAGGTGCACTTCTGACCAGCTTCATATTCTGAAGGTTTTGGGAATTCTTCCATTTAATGCTCCGTCCTGCGGGCTAATTACGCTGACCGATGCTCAGAGACTATGCAATGCTTTACTACGTCCTCGCACTTTTCCTCAAAATGGCAGCTTTCTCCCTGGTAAGAACACGTTGGCCCAACTGAAGGAGACTGGCAGTGCCTTTGAAGTAGAGCACGAATGCCTGGGCAAGTGCCAGGGTTTGTTTGCACCTCAGTTCTACCTTGCGCCGGATGACCCCTGTATCCAGTGTCTGGAGTGCTACGGGATGTTCTCACCCCAGACCTTCGTGATGCATTCACACAGATCCCCCGACAAGAGGACCTGCCACTGGGGGTTTGAGTCGGCCAAGTGGCACTGCTACCTTCATATTAACCAAAAATACCTGGGAACGTCAGAGGAGCGGGAGCTGAAGCATCTCTTGGAGGAAATGAAGGAGAAATTTAGTGAGAAAAATCAGAAGAGAACTCGATCAAAAGTAAGTTCACCTGCTCTTGTCCAACTCCTAAATCTCTCTGCCTGCTGGTAGATGGTCCTTTTGGAAGCACGCTGCTTGCCTCTTGTAAATGGGAATGCTTGTCAAGCCAAGCCTAAATTAAATTTATGAGGGACCTTTGCCATAGAAATACATTTTTGATGAAAAGGCACAGTGATTTCTTTCCTCTTTGGGCTCTAAGTAACTTCATTCAGGATGGTTTGGTTTTGTTGGTTCTCGTTCTGTTCTAAAGTAAGCAGTCTCTGCAAATTTCAGAATTAATTTGAAAGTCTTTTCGTGTGTTTTATGTGGTACGTGCTGCAGCAGCTGAACAAAGCAGAAAGGAGCTTGAAAATCAAGTGTTACCAATTGGTTTGTCATTTGTTGCATTTACACCAGTGCACACATGCGTGGTGTATGGCTGCCTGGCCTGCAAACCACCCATCTCATGGCTTTGCACGTGGGTAAGGGTGCATCGATAAGTTCCTGTTAGAAGCCCAAAGCCTGCTTCTTCAGCAGGAGCTTTCTGTTTAAACGAATTATGTGGAGAAATTTGCCAAAAGAGAGGAGTTCTTAAGCAGTCCAAGTAAAGAGCTGTAGGCCGGTATCTTGACAATGGTTAATAATAGACATAGTATTTTTTCCTAAAATACTGCCTCAAGTCTGCGGTGTAGTTCAAAAATACAGAGCTTATTTTTCTCTCGGAGGGCTTCTAATTTAAATAATAGACACCAGATAAATGTTGGATGTTGCTGGGGAAATAATCATATTATGCGCAAGGAATAGGCTTTTTGAGAGAAGGGCTGGTAGGGAGTGGAGAAAGCAGCTAGCTCATGAAAATGAGGAAACCTAGTAATGACAGCATAGATGTTTGCATTCGAAGAATATGCAATCTTACTGAGGATAATGTAAACTTAAACTTTTTGAAATGGTTCACCTGTTGGAGGTTTTGTCCTGGATTTCCAAGGAGCGGTCCATGCAGGTGAGCACAAAAAGAGGTGGAGTAAGGTGACACTTTCCAAAAGCTTAGTGCAGTTACAGGTGTTGTTACAGTTGTGCCAGTCTGCTGTTAGGGATTTCATCAGAAAATTTCCATTAAACTCTTCTGTATGGCATTCTTGCACATGCTGAGTTAGTTGGAGGTGCAGGTAAGCTCACAGCAAGGAGACTTTGCTATCTGGACAGTCTTTACCCTTGCAGTGGCAGTGCAGGTAATGAACTGTGGCATCAGTGGAAATAGTGTTCTAGGTGTGACTACAGAAGGCTGCTTCCTGTTGCGTGTTAGCAGATTTCTGACCACGATTTCAGTTTCCTGTAGACAGATGAGAAAACAGCTGAAGTTCACAGCAGCAGTCGTTTGGACTGCACTGATACAAATGAAATACAGAAACCCTTTCTGGACTCTTCCGTTGCAGACTTGTGTAGTTGTTTTATTATTATTATCAAGCAACATATGAAATCAGGATGAAAGAAAAACTGAAAACGTGAGCGAAGATAAAATGACGAGGAAGGATTTGATATGAACCCACTGTTTTGGAGCTTAGCTTCCTTGTGTCCTCTCTGTTCCTTTTGGAGCTGATCTGAGGAACCGCAGGGGTGGAGTTACGTTGCAGTTGCATTGCAAGACTTTGAATTTAGCAGGCTTGAAGTTTTGACCAGAATAATGTAGATGGGATTGTCTCTTTGTTGCGGTCAAGTGACATTTGCTGCTGTGACTGGGGACTCTCTTGACTGCCAGAGGTGAGGTTCTGTGACAGTCTGTTTCAGGATGTTTGAATATGGGCTTTTTTCTGGCTGCTGGCTGGAGTCAGCTAATCACACTGGGGGAAAACCCACTTGCATGCACATTTCTAGGGGTTTCAGTGGGTGTAGGCATCTCCCCAGTTCCAAGACTATTTTAACATGATGAGTTAGTACAGTGTTTCAGCTGTGAGTCTTGTAGAGGACCTGATACCTTTCTCTTCAAAATAACAGTAACATTGTAGCAGAGCAGTATCAGCAGTAATTTTGACTAAAGTTTAGTTTCGGAAATGGTTCTTGAGATGAACAGGAGGAGGATTGCTATCCAAATACTGCATGCACAGAAGTGCTTTGAGGTGATGTGTTCTGATGCACCTCAAGTACTTCTGTTCCTTCCTGCAAAGGGGTTGTTACCTTACTGCGGTGACCTTGCCCAGCTGTGTTTCTGTAACACCAGTAATTGTTGCTTTTTACTCACAGATTTCATTTTGTAGTGAGTATCTGAGAAGTGCATACTATGATGTGTAGATGCTTAATTACAAAAGGGTGATACAACCTTTTTGGAATCCTGCTTCTGCTTTCTGTTTCTCTCAGTCTCTGGTGGCATGCCTCTGGCAGAGTTTTAGAAGCTCAGCAGAGCTTTTATGTAGGTTTATGAAGAGCTTTTCTTTCGATCTCGTCGCTGCTTTACTCATAATGGGAAATTGGTGATTGAAGAAACTTCTGTTGCTTGCATCAGCATGCACCTCTGCCAAAGTCTGTCCGTTCTCCAGTACCCCAGTTTGTCTTTGTGTGTATGTATTAATGGAGGAAGTGCTATTCCACTGAGAACAGTTTATTAAAATGTCATTAACATGAACCTGTCTTCAAATTACTGTTCCGTTCTGGTTTTTCTTGAGGTGGATTCCCAGCAGAGCCTAGAATTATCGCAGTGGTATCCTGTTATAAAGCAGGAAGCAGAAGCTGATCCTCAGCCACCCTCCTTCTTCCACCCCAGGTAACTGAATTTCCTTTGCAGCACGATGAGCGTTGCATACATAAGTTAAATACATAAATTTCAACTGAAAAAAAAAAACGTACTTGCATCCTGAACTGTTATGAAAAATAATTGCACCCTAACTTGTAATTCATTTCTTAGTGTAAATATTAATGAGCTGCTTATGGGTGATTTTTGGTGTGAGACTCAAGCTGTGATGTATGGGCATTCTTCAGTAGGAAATACAACTGAAATGTAATTACAATTTTCCTTCTCAGAGTAGAAATGACAGAAGCTAATTTTTAATCTTTCCCATTATAACATAATGCACATACGTGAAAAGCTGCATAGGGCCTATTTCCCATGAGTGCAACTTCATTGCCTTTCAAAAAGGTCTTGCAAAAACTGTTGGAAGATTTATTCCACGCTGGAACGATGACTGCTGACTTGTTGGTCAATTTCCTGGTTTCAGAAATCAAGTGCATTTCCTTAACCTAGTGCACACTTTGTATTCTGCATCAATATTGGTCAATACATGTGGAAAAGAAGATGGGGTATTGGTCTTGGGTCTGCCCAGGCATTGTCAGTGCCCAGCCCTGCTCCTTAAAGGGCAGTATGCACATTACCACTACGCTGATCCCTTCTCTCATGCTCCATTGCTAATACGAGGATTATGGGAATGCTAGAGACTCTGGATCTGGTGGCATTCTAATTTCACTCTTTGCATTTAAGTGAAGAATTCATATGACTTATTTATATATATATATATATATATATAAAATCAGTCACATTTGCATACTCCTTTTTTTGTTTGGTGGCCTCCAAACCATATCTAGATGATATAGCCAGTATGGATGAAGTCATTAGTATTTCTGCTTGCATAGGAAAAACCTAAAAAGGATAAGCTTATTTTTACTGAACATTTTACCGTTTAAAATCAAGTAAAATTAAACTTAGTACTCTCATGTGTCATTTGTTACACATTTTCATCCTTAATTTTACTGTTCTACTGTTTCAGTTACTACCTTTATATGTGTGATAAAGTGGTTGCCCCAAATGTATCTCTTGCATCACAATATAAGGATGTGACAAAAACAACAGTGAAAGCTTCTGAAGTAATTAAATCTTCATCCGGACAGTCGGAGAAAAAGCTCAGTAGTGGAAAGCACAAAAAAACTGCCTCATATCCAGAGCTTTCTCTTGAAGAACAGGAGAAAATGGACTTGAAAACTGGTCTGGAGCAGCATAAGCGTTTAGGTGAGTAGATAAGCTATAAGTAACAGTTACATTCAAGTCTTTTCAGTTTTAAAGCATGCAGTTTTGGAAAGAATAACACCAAGCTGGTATTTTGTGATCATTTCCACGTCACTTTAGTTCTGCAAAAATTCTTTTGACCTTTTCCTAATCTTCAGCTGACGTTGCATTTTATGACTCCGATTTTCTGTGCTTATTATGCCACGTTCTTCTTTTATCTGTAGACCCACACGTCTCAACTCACTCTGCAAGAGGTGGAAAATCTGAACGTATTTCTTCCAAAAGCATTAGAGGCTCTAGATGTGTTGAAGGAGGAATTGATGGGAGAACGCTGTCCCCCACTCTCATGAAAGACATTAGTTGTGAAGATGACAAGGGAAGGATCATGGAAGAAGTAATGAAAACCTACATCAAACAGCAAGAAAAACTAAATACTATTTTGCGGAGGAAGCAGCAGCTTCAAATGGTACGAGGCCAGTGTGAATGCACTTCATTTTGTCATCAGAAAACTGATGTTGGATTTTTGGTTCTAGAATCATTCCACAGATGACTTCCATTTAGAACACTGGAGCACAAAAATAATTTTGCACCAGCTTGAATCCAAGCACTAAATCTCCAATATCCTGTGGGTTTGTTAGATTAGAGGCTGCTAATAATTGATGTTATTCTTTCAGTTTGTAACTACCGTGTTCAGGGAGCTCCTTCTTTCATTTTATCCAAATGAAAACTACTTGCACTTTCAGATGTTTTTCAAACATACAAGTGTTTTGGCAAATATAGTTTAAGTCCTTTAGAAATTTCTCACTTTTTAGGATTTTAAAGGTGCAGGAATTGGAATTGATCTTACCATAGCCCTGCACAGCAAGAATACCGCTACCTACTTCTATTTGATGAGCCCTGGTTTTTAGGGGGTTTTATGGAGGAGATTAGAAACTGGTGTTCATTTGTGATTTTGCCTCACTTCTGTTTTCTGCACTAAGTTAAGTAAATACTGTCTTTTCTGCTTATGTTCATACACCAGACCTATATATATATATTTTAACATTAAGCTCAGAATCAACAATCTCAGGGCTCCAGGACTGATACTTTTAAGCTGTTCTGTTGTGGGAGGTAAAGCTTGTAGGTAAGTTAAAAAGAAAAAAAAAAAAACTAAGACCTTTTGAAAAATACCAAAATATTAACAGAAAGAGAAACCAAACAGTCTGTTTTCTGATGACGCACTGCTTTTGTCTTCAGAGTATGTTTTAGTAAATCAGTGCTACCACATTGTGAGGTTCACTGCTGGACGTTGTGAATTTGTGTCTGGAGGTACTTGAAAGTATAAATAATGCTGTTATAGTTTGTATTGAATTGAATGCTTTACACAGCACGTCACCACTGATAAGAAGATGAGTTCCATTGTCAGACCATTGTTACCAGTAGATGATTGTGCTCTTTTTTGCCTCATTGTTACCAGTTACGCACTTAAATTACAAGACTTTTTTTTTACTTTTCTGGTGTTAAAACCAAGGTGTATGTGATCCTCATCTGTCTTGACAGGAAGTGGAAATGTTAAACAACTCTAAAGCTATGAAGGAACTAAGTGAAGAGCAGCAGAATTTACAAAAAGAACTTGAATCTTTGCAAACCGAGCACGCTCAAAGAATGGAAGAGTTTTATTTTGAGCAGAGAGACTTGGAGAAGAAATTGGACCAAATGATGAAGCAGAAGTGTACCTGTGACTCCAATTCAGAGAAAGACAAGGAAGCAGAATATGCAGCACAGGTGAGAAGGGGAAGTCTGTTTCAAACTAAATCATATTTAGTGCATCAGTAAGTATGAAGTTATCGCTCATCCACTGCAAGGTTTTGTCTTCTCCATATTAGTCACAGAGGTAGCATATTTACTTCCCTGTCCCTTGATCGAGACAGAGCTAAAATGCAGCTTACAGGAACACTTCACCAGGTGTGGTCAGGTGTTAGGATTCTCTCATTCAGGTATTTGTGTGATATTACTTATGAAATAATTAAACATAAGGTCTATAACTTTCTTATTCAAAACAAATCATGTTTGGTGTATATAGGCTTTTTCATGTTACAGAATTAAAGACGATTGCTTTAGCTATAGAGAAGTGTTGAAGTACTGTGTCACAGAAAGCAGTCTTTTAAAACAAACAGAATCTAAAACTTAAGCTTTATGGTCACTTGATTATAGTTTTGGATATTTGCTGTTCTTACTGTCTCAAAATAAGAAACAGGCTGTACTTGAGAGACGGGTTTTTGTATTTTTAGGGAGTAGGGCAGAGACTAGCATCATAAATCCTTCTCATGTATTTAATTTCATGACATCCCACTCCACAGATTCCTGGCCTTTGCTGCCAGAAGTAATCCTCTCTGACTAAGGTCTGATTTACCAACATCTGGTACAAGCCCTGTTACTGCAAGTAACAACATGCTCTAGTTGATGAAGATAATCGTGGATAGCATGTTTTATATGGCTTGTATAGAATATACTTTCTTCAGAGGACAAAAACTATAGATTGTTCTCCAAGGAGTTTGGATGATTGTTTCTTTTGATGTTAGAATACTAAATGCATTCCTTCCGTGAAAGTTTATCCTGTTATTAGTTGTGCTGCAGAGCTACTTGGAGCATGTCATTGGAATCTTTTTCTCCATTTATCACATCTTACTGTAGATTTTGGACCACGGGTTCCAAGCAGTTGTCAGGTGTACCTGAGTTAAACAGAGGTCCTGGCAACGGTTAACTTTCCCTATATATATAAGTTGCATTTAAAACAGCCTTAATTTGATGTCTTCTTGAAGCAAGTTGCCCTCTCAGAACTGTGGACTGGAAAAAGCCTTCACTGCACATTAAATGAAATGATTAAAAGGAGATTTGGAATTTCTTCTTCTGTCGAGGCCTGCCTGAAGATGCACGAGGTGTTCCCCCTTTTTGACTCCTTTACTGCCTTACCTAGTTTAATTGTTGCCTTACCCTGTCAATCACAGTAGGGCAGTATAACCAGTACTTAAGCCTTTCTTTATAGGTGGAAACAAAAGCTCCACGGCAGAGATGCTTATTTATGTCTTACGTGCTGTGACACGCAGGCAGTGGGCATTGCTGTGTGCACCAGTCTGCATCATCAAAGTAGTGGAGTCAGGAGACTGGCACTAATAGGCTGGTACTGCCTAACAACTGCTTCAGTATTCCTCATTCTACAAGTGTGGATGAATATCCACTGAATAGTATGCTTCTGTAAAATCAGCACAGTAGTTCCTTTGCCCGCCACGTTTTACAGCAGTGGGCAAACATGAGTGTTCTCATGTGCTTCTGCTTTTTTTTTTCACTGTCGTGAGCTGTCTTCTTTTTCAGTGAGATGTGCCTGTAGTGATTATTTAGATAGAAGCCCAACATCAGAAGTGCAGATGGACTTTTTAGATTCAGCGAGGTCTTTTCGTAAGAAACAACCGCTTGAACCCATGGTAGAGAAGATAAGTGGCTTTTGTCTTCCTGTTGTACTGTTGGTGGTAGACATATAAGCAACTTGGCAAGTAACTTTGCCACACTTGACAAATTCACCAGAGTTTTCCAGATCTTATTATGAAGAAGTTTTGGTGGGAAGGAACTGACCCTAATAAATTCCAAGTAGTTTCTTATTCGTTTTATTCTGGTATGGTATTTATATGCATATACAAACGGTGGCTGTTGAGCTGTTTGTTGGTTTTAGTTTAATGATTCCTTTTTATAAATGGTTTAGCTAAGATGACTAATGTTCTGAATCACTGGGGTTTACCACTGATTTTCTACTGTGCAGTTACTTGGTACAGTCTGAAGGTCCAGCTTTGATAACTCAGACACCAAAAACTGAACACATCGCAAGTGGGATTAACACTTCTCTTGATGTCATTTGTGGTTTGACAATCTCATGCAAAAATCTTTGCTCTACTCTCTGTAGAATCATGTTTAATTGTGGAACACCTGTTTTTTTTTTAAAGAGTAAGTTTTGTAAACTAACTGCATCATCTGTAGTGGTACTCTTCAGAAGACAAAAAAGAATGTTTGTCGTACATTTTATGAATCTTTTTTTTTTTACTTCAGTTCTTCCTTGAGATGTAACATCTCAATCAAGCTATCGTATGTCATTGCCAATAAATTGCAGAAACAGACAGGTGTATTTAAGGATCAGTGGTTTCAGTTTGATGGGTTACATGGCACCAAATTCCACGTTAAAGCATTTCAGTGTTTTATGTTATCCCAGACATAAATTATTATAAGACTGTTTTTCCTTTAGCCAGTATACGATGATTTATTTGGTGTTATAAGAGAAATGCCCCTTTCAGCAGAAGCTGATGTCATTTAGTCTACTGAAGTCTTCCTTGTACTCAGGGAAGTTTGAGATTTACTGTGCTCTAAAGATTAAAAACGTGCTTATTTTCTTGTGTTGGAACACAGAACATTTCACAAAAAGCTCGGGTAAATTGATGTTTCTATTTTAATACACATAAATCAGTGCACAGGACATTCTGTTCAAGAATTTCTGAATCTCATTTCTCCTAACTTGCATTTATGCTAAAGAACATCAGAAAACAGTGTTGATGGTCATGTGTGTTCTAGAATTGGATTAAGCCTTTGAAGCAAAGAAGAAATATTTTCCCAGGTGAGAGAAATTAACGTGGGGAATGGAAAATTTATTCTGGGATTTATGAAACATCTGATACAGGCATCGTTGCAGTCTTCCTAACGGGTTATTCACTTTGGTGTAGTGTGGCAGTTCATATCACAGGAATTTAAATGTATTTAAAATTAGACTCTTTGGCTTTTTTTATGGTCGTATCATCTTTATGCAGCTTTTCATACTGATGTCGTTTGCTAGTGGCGTAGTGGGCAGCTGCATAATTCTTGATAACCGTAGGAAAATGAGCTGATAAGTACTAGTGAAGTGATCTATTTGTATTTGATTCATAGGATGGTTAGCAGTGGGGTTTGGAGTGATTGACTTACACAAATACGTTTGCTAAAATGAAATCCCTCTTCTGTATCTTACAGCTGGCAGAACTGAGACAGAGACTGGACCACGCAGAGGCAGATAGGCAGGAGCTTCAAGATGAACTGAGACAAGAACGAGAGGCGAGGGAAAAATTAGAGATGATGATAAAAGAATTGAAGCTGCAGATCTTGAAATCTTCAAAAAACGGAAACGGAAAATAGAAATTGGAAAAGAAAGCATGACTGTGTCCTTCAAACAGGGTGTTTCATTTTGTAATGAATTGTAAGCAGTTTCTGTGCGATAAGTATTCTCTACAGATTTCTATTTGCCATACAAGACCAGATGAAGAAATACATATATATAAATAGATAGGTATGCATTTTTAGATTTTCCTAACCAATGGAAATCTGCATTTATTTGTACTGGTGTTTCTCAAACTATGAAAAACAGGAAACTTCTGATTTAGAGTGACCAGTTTCTGTTTATTTCTAAGGCAGCCCTTGAGGACCCTATACCTTTTAACATTGTCTGTTAAAACAGATTTGGTGATCTTTATTTTATTATCAACTTCATATCTGGTTATACAACTACTTAAAAAAAAAAGTCTTAATTTCTTCAAGGCCAAAAATAGTTCCGTTTTCAGTGAGAATTTTGCCTTCCTGAATTGGGGAAGGTTTAAAGTCAGCTGTAAGGTAATTCTCAGAATCACCATGACAATAGATGGATGATTATCGGAAGTGATTTACCAGCATGAGTTTTCCCATAATTCTGTTACGTGAAGTCAATCTGACCTTTTCAGTGTGTGCTACTTGACAGCTCAGTAAAGAATTGTAGACCAGGTGTTTGGTCTCCATACTGGAAGAACCAAACATCAGGGTTTTTTGGTTTTTTTTTTGATTGATTCTTTTAAATTAAGAAAAAAATTGCATTCAAAAATGGAATCTTCTAAAACTAAAAATTCTCAGATTCTATTTTCTTCTGTATAGCAGTTAAAGGAGACTGTTTACCAGGGCTTGTAGCTACAGGACAAGGGGCAATGATTTTAAGCTGAAAGAAAGTAGAATTTATTTATTTTTTAATTAATCATGAGGCCCTAGAACAGGTTGCCCAACGAAGCTGTGGGTACCTCATCATTGTAAGTTTTCAAAGGGAGGCTGGACAGTGCTTTGAGCAACCTGATCTAGTGGGAGGTGTCCCTGCCCATGGCACAGGGTTGCAACTAGATGATCTTTGACTGTCCCTTCCAGCACAAACTTCTAGGATTCCATGGCTTGCCTGGTTTTCAGGTACTAATGCTTCCAAGAAAAGTAATATTTATTAAAAAAGAAAAAAAAACGTACCGGTTTATTTAGTATCTGAAGCCTCCACGCTTTAAGCTTCCTGTTAACTTGTGAGTTTTTCTTTCTATACATAGAACAGGCCTTAACTGACGTTGTGATAATTGCTTAGAAGAATAAAATTCTAAGATACGGCACTTTGAAAATCATTTTGATCGTTTCTACGTTTGAATGGCATGGTAACGTTACCATGAATTAAGAAATACAGCATGTTTGTTGAGCTCTGACATTTAGAAATGTGTCATTGTACAGAATTTCTGCTTTATGTACATATTACATAGTACTTCAGAAGTCTGATTCCTGGTAGATTCAGCGCATGGCTACAGATTTGGATGGAGAAGTACTCCTTTGCACTTCTTTCCAAAAAGTTTGACATAGCTGACAGGTGTTGGCTGATTGTGACTAGAAATATCTTAGCAGTTCTGTTAATCCACTACATTATTTTAACCTGTGCTCTAGCTTTTGTGTTTTTTGTTGTTTTTTTTTTAAGGTGCTTAGGTTTATTACTCTCTTAAAAAAGTTGATTAATTCCGGATAAAACCACTAGTAAAATCCACTGGCATCCATTCTTATTCTGAACTAGTGAAAATGAAAACTGAGTTCTTTCTTGTCTCTCTTTTACAGGATTAAATTTCAGAGACAGAAGGTGGCACAAATCTTTAAGCTGAGTGAGGAATGAGGTGATACATTACAGAGTCATAGAAGGATTCTTTCATAGCAGTGCATAATTTTCTTTACGGACCCTGTGTCATGTTTACACTGATTGTTAGGGCAGAATAGGTGAAAAAAATGAAACTTACTTGGCAATGTTGATCAGAAAAGAGGATCCAGATTACGTTTTTCACTTCTTCTTCAACTCCACCTCGAAATTATTGGTTAAAAAAAGAAAAAAAAAAAAACCAGCAAAAAAAAAAAAAGCCTGCCTTTACAGCATAGCAGTGGTTTGGGAGGAAGTGAATGTGCTGAGTATAAATTATTCTCCTTGTGTACGTACCACTTGCTTTAAACACGGTTGAATGTTTTACTGTAATGACCAGCAGTAACGTGGCCATGGGGAGAGCAGGCAGGAGTGCTGGTAGAAGTGTGATGTGAGGCACTGGAGCTCGAGGCTGGGTTAGCTGGGTGGACAAGGAGGGAAACGCCGTCCTGGGAAACCAGAAAGTTTCCTCGGGGTGTTATCTAAGATCATTTCAAGCTGCTTTTCAGTATCAGTGCTGTGAACCAAACTCGTTCAGTTGTCGGCGTAGATAAGGCCCTCTGGGCTCATTTAATGTGGCTGAAGGAATGGATTCACTGCAGTATTTGTAGCTTGGCTGTCGAACGAATGGAATCCTCATGGGATTATTATCTGAAAGCACCGTATATTCGGTTTTCATTCAGGTCCTGTCTATATCATGTTCCTTGCACTAAGATTTCCCACTTTGCCTCTGGTTGAGTTCTACCTGTGGCAGCTGCAGTGCAGAACTGGTATTGCTGGGCTTCCCCTGCCCCAGCCTGCACTTCCACCGTGCCAACCAGTTTCTGCTGTAGGCTAATGAAACCCTGGCAGCCATAGTTTGTACTCCTGTTTTCACTTCTGCAAGAACTCCAGCAGCTGGCATAGAGTTTTAGCAATTCCAGCTGCGGGTAAGGCTTCCTAATACTTGTGAGACATCTGGCTGAAAAAGTGAACTGAACATCTGTTAAAACGACTCTTAAAATAGCTTTGTAAATACTCCATTTAGTTCGTCTAAAGTTAGAATGCATTTTAAATTATTGTAATCCTCTTACAATTCTTAAATATTACTTTCAGGTTACTTACATAACAAATAATTTTCATATGCGTAGACTTAATTTTATACTGATTTTAAGTAATAATGTAAACATAACCGTGCCATAGCTTTTGTGTGTTCAGTCTTGGAAAGATAGTTTTTTAGTAAGTTGTAAATAACACGCTGGTAGCTCTAGAACAAATCGACACTGACTTTTTTTCACTACCTTATGCTTGGTCACATGGAGTGGTTTGTTTTACAGCCTAACATAGGAACTTGGAAGGAACACTTAAGGGCCCTCGCTTAAGTGTGCACTTAATGGTGGAAACCAGCTCTGTCATGAGGTTCTTTCTTTGAGCCATGGCATGCTCGTTTTATGCATTACTCTTTGTTTTGCCTTCAGCTTTCATTTGCTGAACTTTTAGGCAAAAAGTTGCTTTCTCAGATAGTTGTGGCATTAAGTCCTTAGAGGAGAAAAAAAAAAGCCTAGGATCGTTCATAGTTTTAATAGCTTCCTGGTTGAACACCTGGACTGAAAACGAAGTTGCCTGTGTGTGCACCTTTTGGAGCTAGGATTCAGGGTGAATGTCTGGTTTGCTCCTATATGTTGGAAAAGCAAAAAAGAACTTCCACGTGCTTTGTGTACTCTAATGAGCAAGAAAATGGAAGAACTCAGAGAGCAGAACTTGTGAATTTGGCTGTACCCTCGCTCACAGTACCCTGGACGAAAGAGATGTTCTCTCAGATCTCCAAAGCTGTCTTTTAGTTTCTGTAAAGCACATCGTTCAGCTTGGGAATTTAGATAAATGTGGTTCTGTTTCACATTCTTCCACTAATTTTATTCTATATTTAATATATTAATAGCTTAGGTGTAAAATCATTTGTATATAGTGAAGGCACAATGCCATTAGTGAAGTAGGAAAAGTTGAGTGGGAGCGTGAAGCTACTGGTGGCCTGAAGAAATGTGGCTCGGTCCATGTTTTAGAAGTCACGACTGTTCTTTCATACGTTCTTGATTCATCCTGGGGGGTTGGATAGCTGTAACGTGTTATGAACTATTCACAAGACTTTCCTAGCATTAGCTGTGGAGCTGGCCTTGAAGTGCTGTCCCGGTCAGCTTCCTAGCATTCACTTGTTTGTAGAGCATCTATTTTGACTGTCAGCAAAGAGAACGCCTTTGTATTTTTTTCCTGCACTTAATTCATGTAATTAATCCACACAACAGTTTTCTACAGCACGGTGAAGCTGACAAAAGAGATGATTACACCCACCTGTTAATCTGTGCTTGAAATCTTTCTCTAGTCTTCTTTCAGCTGTCAACAGCGAGCCGCAATAAGCTGCAAGGTTTGATTTTTGTTCATCAGTGTTTTCATGATAGAAAGCTTGTAGAATGTTCCATTTGTTGCGTATCTATTTGGAAAAGAGAGCCATTTTTTTTTAGCTTTTGTGAACGTCGGTGGCTCCGGCTTACAAATTGCATGAGGGTTCACGGTGTGTCTCCATTACTTGGAAAACTAATTCTGTTCAGCATTGGTGGTTCCGTTGGGAAATGCTTGAAAAATGAGTTAAGCACTTCGTCAAGCACAGCAAACAAACGGTATACAATTTTGTTAGTGGGAAATTGCCTGTGTGACAATGTAAATTGACTTTTTGGTTTTCTCCAAATACAGATACCTCACCTAAAGGAAAGCACAGTTACACGGTATTAGGACGTACCACGTTGGTCTGAAGCATTTTGTTGCAGTTAGGTTGCTTCCTGGGATCGATGAAATCTGTTTTTGTTTTCGTGCCCGCTCTCTAAGGTATTTATTGGTGTTGACCTGCCAGTATGATTGTCTTGAATTACAGAAGGTGGCTGCAAAGCAGAGCAGTGCTCTGCTGGGCTGAAGGCAGCAGCTGGGTGACTGTCCCGAACCACAGTAAGCCTGGGAAAACCATCACTGCGTTCACCACTTTGTAACACTTTGCCAATGATGTACAGTCTTATTGTTAGCGTTGCTGTGGTCGCATTACATGACACACAAAACTGTCCTCTACCTCACGTGAGATTAACAGATATTTTATATGGTTTTAGTAAACGAGATGCATCTATCTGGTCACTTAGTTTACAAATTTTGAATTCTATTTATTGAAACATGACATACTGTGCTCTTAGCTTATACCTCAATTGTATTTTGTGCTGTTATCCATTTTCATGCCTTGTAAATACATGTACAGATTGTGGATTCAAAAACAAATAAAACCTGTACTGTCAGAACACTCGTGTCTTTGTACGTAAATACAACCACGTGTGTAGTTGGCGTGTTCTCTGCTGCACAGCTTTTGTTGCTGCTTAACTCCTCTAGCAACGCTGGAGTTGTTCACACCTCTCCTTAATGGATGGGTAATGAAGAGAGAACACGCGTTGCCGCACCGAGTGCTGAGATCTGCAAACATTTAAAATTAGAAGTGTCGTACTTGATTTGATGAGAAATATTTTTATTTACCGATGGTGGAAACCACCCTGCAGTGGCTCCAAGGAGTTCCCCTTTTCTGTGCATGAGATGATTACATTGCTTAACATGGTTACCTGCCATCAGGGAACTCCAGAGGGAAGGGATGGGATGGGATGGGATGGGATGGGATGGGATGGGATGGGATGGGGGCGGTGACGCCGGGCTCTGCTGCGTGCTCCCAAAAGCGCACCAGCGCTTCCCTGAGAGACGGCGGGGGCAATGCATTAACTCCACCTGCAGCTCCTCCTCGACGGAACCGACGGGCGGTGCGGACGCGGCTTCCCGCTGCAGTGCCGCCGCTGCCCACCAGCGGTCCCCCCGCGCCGCAGCGCCCCGGCCACGGCATCGCACGGCTGCGGTCCCGTCACGAGGCGGTGCCCGCGGGGATCCCGGTGCCGCGGGGCCGTGCGAGCAGTTTTTTTCCGACGTTTCGAAGCGAACCGATCCTCGTTCCGCGCGTGCGCCGAGCAGCCCGTTCTGAGTGCCAGCAGTTACCTCGGGTAACCGTCCCGCGCGCTTCCTGCCCTATTTACCCCCGGGGAGATGGCAGCGGGACCGCTGCGGCTCGGGAGCGCCGCTGTGCTGCACCCCCGGGCCGCGTCTCGGGGGCCGGGCCGCCCGCCCCGCTCCGGCTGCTCGCCGCACGCCCCGCAGCCCGGCCCCGTGACGGAGGGGCGAGTTGGGGCTCCCCCTCGCTCCTCCCACGGAGCGGGGCCGGAGGCAGCGCTGACCCCTCCCAGGGGCAGAGGCCGCCCAGTGCCGCCCGGTGCAGCTCGGGGACCTCTCCCAGCGGCTCCAGTCCCGGCTGCTCGCGGCTCCCAGCGGCTCCGGGTCCCAACCCGCTCCTCGCCTCCTCTCCCAGCCCCGCGCTCCCCGTCCCAACCCGCGAGCCCGGCGCGTCGACATGGTGGCCACCTGCCTGCACCTGGCCGGGTTTGTCTGCAGCTTCATCGGGTGGATCGGGGTGGTGGTGGCCACCGCCACCAACGACTGGGTGGTGACCTGCGGCTACACCATCACCACCTGCCGCAAAATGGACGAGCTGGGCTCCAAGGGGCTGTGGGCGGACTGCGTCATGGCGACGGGCCTCTACCACTGCAAGCCGCTGGTGGACATCCTCATCCTGCCAGGTACGCTCCCCGGCCGTCCCCGCACCCACACAGCGAGGCTGTGCCCCATTGCTGGCTGGTCGGTGGTGGAGCTCCATCTGCTCCATCAGCGTGGGAGACGGTCCCTTAAATACGCCAAAGGACGGAGTGATGTCTCCTAACACGCTGCTCGTTGACTTACACCTGGTTTAACTGTATTTGGGCACGGCGTTTATCTCTGGCTATTAAAGTCTGCTTATTCTACTGATCATCGCTCTTAACAAACACTTGCTGTTCCTTTCCCGTCTCACCCCCAGACTGCGCTGCAAAACCTACTCTCTTCTATCTCAGTGCTCTTTGTATTTCAGCTTTGCCTCGAGATGATGATGAAACGCTAAAAATTTGAAGGATCTGTTCCTTAAAATGATGTTGAGAACAATGAATCTTGCGGCTTCTATTATTAATGCAGCTGTGGCTTCTAATCATTTGGAAGTTTGTCATCGGTTTTGATGGTCCTGTGCTTCCCCAGTGCTCTAACACACAGCAGAGCTCTTACACGTAGTTGTGTCTGCTCACTGCATAATCTGCCTGGGTCCTTTCCAATCGTAAAGCATTTACTTTACTGCACTGAAGTGTATCTCCAGTAAGAATGCATCTTTGGGGCTAACTGAACCTGCCAAGGTCTGCGTGTGCTCTTGTCCCTGTAGTTTAGCTCATTACTTTAGTTCATTATTTCACCTTTTTCAATTGTTGTTAACTCTCTGGTGTTTTTTTGCTCTGTGTCATTTTAGATTGCGCCTCATCAGGGTGCCCCTTCCAAAGCCGTCGGGGTAGACATAGACGTTCCTTGTTTTTTGTTCGTTTTTCCCTTCTTTATCTGTTTTAAATTGTTGTGGAAACGACTCCACGGTGGTTAGAGAGCTCACTTCTGAAGTTCCCTCTGATACAATGCCCAACCCCTGTTACACAGAGGTTGGCGGTGCTGGACCTCTCAGACCAGCTCTTGTTCTCCTGTCAGTCCTTAGAGTCCAGTAGATTTGCCTTCCTTATAGCTGCTGCTGTTCAGTGGGATCCAGCACAGCAGGCAGGAAAGTGGCTTATCTTGAAGAAACGTGATTTAAACTCGATAAATGAGAAAATCAGGTGTTCCCCCAACAGAAAGCAATGTTTCTCTGCAGCAGAAGCAGATCACAAAGCGAGATCCCTCTGCCCATAACCGCTCTGAGCCCCTTGGCTGCCCGTGAGATCCCTCCTGGTCCCCTCCCTCTGACTGAAGTGTGTTCGGAGCCCTCCACCGAGCCAAGTCCTGAAACTGACGCGTTTGTGTCTTCTTTGTGTGCTTGTTTGGTTGGGATCGGTTACGCAGAGGCCACGCTGGGCATTGCCATCTCCTTTGTTTAGGGTCTCCCTTTCTGCCCTCAGCTCCTTAGGGAGCTTTTTTTGTTCAGTTTCCTCTTGAGAAAACAAGGAAATATTTGTTACGTGCAGAATCTGTTTTTTTTCAGGAAGAGTGAAGTCCTCAGTGTCTGCACGACGGTGAGACTTGCTTGGGGCCTGTTTGCAGCCGTGCAGCCCCACGGCCCCGCTGTTCCTGGCAGCTCCGTGCTACTTGCAGGGCAGGAGGGCTGTGGTGGTGATGAAAGCCCGGGGCACCCCGTGGTGTCCTCAGGGGCCTGAGGAATAGTGTGGCTGCTCTGAGGCTGAAAAGATTTAGGAATACCCCCTGCCAGCTGCTTCACTCGCTGCCCTATTTCCCAGCTCTATGATTTCCCAACGTCTTGCTGGGAAGACGTTGTGTATTCCTCACGCCATGGGAAGTGTTGGCCTTGCACACCCCATGTGCACCACTGACCCCTGTGCTGCACTCTCAGCCTCATGCGTGCCGGGTATTTGCTTACACAAAGGATTACACAGAACCACAGAATCCATCTCCCGCACTCTGTGAAGGTGTAGGGAGCTCATCGGACAGCAATGTTTGCCCAAAGTTCTCTTCCTTTTGAGCCACATAACCCAAATCCTGTGTCCTCACCCCACCCGCAGGCTACGTCCAGGCGTGCCGAGCGCTGATGATCGCCGCCTCCGTGCTGGGCCTCCCCGCCATCTTCCTGCTGATCACCGTGCTGCCCTGCATCCGTATGGGCCACGAGCCTGGCGCTGCCAAGTACCGCCGCTCCCAGCTGGGGGGGATCCTCATCATCCTCCTGGGTAAGGCACGCCGGGGCCTCCTCCGGTTTGGGATGGCGTGGTGTGAGCCGGGAGGGGAAACCTGCAGGCGATGGGTGCTGCTCCTTTGGGACATCAGCAAGGAGGAGGCCAGGCCCTGGGGAGGCGCGGCCCTGTGCCTCCTGCCAGCCTTGTCCTTGGGATTTCTTCCCGTCCGTGGAGCCCGCGGAGGAGATTGTTTTGTGCAGCTCAGCCTGTGAAGCTCATTGTCCCCAACACGGCACCTGCGTGTTCTTGAGGCCTCGTCACCCCAGCCACAGGCTGCGGGGCCTTGTTTTCACCCGTCTGCTTGGCAGAGGAGGGGGCAGAGGGAGAGTGGCCTCTTTGTGTGGCTCTGCTGCTCGCTGGCAGCCAGCGCTGACATCACCCTGCTCCTCTTTCTTCTGCTTCTCCTTAGGTTTTTTTTCAAGTGGGCACCACATGGAGCTGCATGTCCCCAGCTGGGGAGGCGTGGGGACAAGGAGGGATGGAGCCCTGGGTGGCAGATCCCTTCATACTCAGATGGGAGGTCCCCACCACCCAGCTTTGTCACACCTACCATTCTACCAATTTTTATAATACTGAAACAAGTGAGATGGGGGTTGGTCTCTTCTCCCAGTGGTAGGACCAGAGGAGATTCAGGTTGGATATTAGGAAACGTTTCTTCTGATAAAGAGTGGTGGTGCATTGGCACAGGCTGCCCAGGCAGTGGTGGAGTCACCGTCCCTGGAGCTGTTCAGAGCCGTGGGGATGTGGCGCTGAGGGACGTGGGCAGTGGGCATGGGGGGATGTGCTGGGGTTGGGCTTGGTGGTCTTAGGGGTCTTTTCCAACGTTTATGATTCTGTATCTTTCTCTCACAAGGTTCCTGCACCAGTGAGGAACAGTTAGGATGAGTCAGTATGTCTGAAATCTAAGTAAGACTGAGACCAAGGAGGGCATCCAATAGCTGTAGGCTTTAAGGGGCTGTTGCCACAGCTGGAAATCCTAACATCAGCTCTATGGGGCCTGCTTAGGACATCCCATCAGGAGCAGTCGCACTGGAGAGCTCTGGGAATGCATCCCTCATCCCTGTCCTGAAACCTCGAGTCACAGATCCGGGCTTGGCAGTGAACGAAAGGGTTTTTTCATGCTGTCAGTGACACTGTAGCAACAGGAGAGTCTGTTCTGCTGGTATCTCTGGTCTGGGAGATGGGGGAGTCCCAGCAGAGCTGCACTTTTTAGCAAACATATGGAAAATGTTAGTTTGGGGCAACGAGAGCTGTGCTGTAGACCAGCTCCATTTTACATGGCTGAGAGCACTGCCTCTAAATCTGCTTTGCAGTGGGGCAGCAGGATAGCAGGAGCAGCAGACATGGCAGTAACTACAGTGAGTCACACTGCGTGAGAACAAGTGAAAGCCCAGAGCCCTGTGGGGGTGAAGCAGGGCTTTGGGGTCTGGTCCTGCAGACACTGGCCAGGTGTAAGGCCAGTGAGAAGATACAACAAGGATGAAGGCCAGCAGGTGCACTTTGGGTCAGGTTTGGCCTTCTTGCTGATCTTCACCCCTGTGTGATCTGGGCTGTGCCGGAGCTGGGCACTGATAAAGGGTGAAGATGTTTCTTTGGCTCTTAAACTTTTCACAAAAAATAACCAAGCCACATTTTTTTTGTGCAACCCCCCGTTTTTTTTTTTTTGTTTTTTTTTCCAGGCTGGTTAGCAAGTAAGTCTCCTTGGGAGGAGAGTAATGCACAGAGCTTGGGACTTTGACATTATTTAAGCTGATTAATGATCTGTTGTTGGAAAAATGAAGTGTTACCATTCCAGAGCATTCAATAAGTATGAATATTGGGCCTCAGAAAACATAATGCTGGCTTAAAAGTCTTTCTGTCATGGGCTGTTCTTATTTATGCTCTGTCCACTGAACCCTTACTCATGGGTTTCTGTGTTTATCCCCCCAATGTCAAGACTTGAGCACGACTCCCAGAGGTCTGGTTAGAAGAAAACAAATCCAGACCCACAAACTCTGCAGATATATCGAGTGGGGATGCGATCATGGGAGCTGTCCCCGTGGCAAACATTGCGTGCTGCTCAGGGAGGGGATGGCATTTAGCACTGAAATTGTTAAAAAAGAAAGAAGGGGTTGAAACACAGTGTGGAACCAGGAAAAAAAAAATAGAGAGAAAAAAATAGTTGAAAACTCGCCAGGAAAACAACGGGCTCAGATATTCCATTGATTTTCCTGTCCACTGATAATAGCAGGCTGCAGAGTGCAACATGTGTGCACACCCTCCTATCCTGCATGCTGATGTATTTATGTCTTTGCTTGATCCTATCTGACCAAGGGAATTGATTTATGGCTGCACACAACTATTGGTGATGGTTTGCTCTGTGCTGCTATGAAAACATGTCCTGTGTGGTGTTGATGGAAAAACCCATCCCGTCCCGTATTGTTGGTGCTAATTCGAGGGACCCCTTGCTGGTACCCAAGCGATCATCTTCCCATGGGGAAGTGAGGGACCTGAGGATGACAAACAGATGGAAAACACGTTAGTTACTGGGATTTACCACTGCTAGCTGGCCATATTAGCTATTGTCTTCTAAATAGATGATATCAATAGGTTCCTCTGCATGTTGCTTTCTCTCAGAGGACTCTATCCCAAGAAAGCCAGGGTTTGAAAGTGCTTTTTTCTTTTGTTTTTTTTTTTTTTTCTTCTGAGGAGCTGTGGACACTAAGAGACCACGCTGTAAATCATGCTGCTCCCCCTAGAAGAAATCACGGAATCTCTGAAAAACTTTGGTTTGGAAAAGACCTTCAAGTCCAACCAGTAGATTACAGTGACACCCAAGCTATGGCTTGCACTGCAGTACTTGTGTGTTCCCCATGGGCAGGTGGCTCAGGGCAGGAGAGAAAGCAGAATCTAAACACGTACATAACCTGCATAAAACGACTTTGTGCTTTGGGAGGGCAGACTGTGAACATTTATCAGAGGATTGAGTGCTGCTCTGTGGTGCTGTTCTGCTGGGATGACTTGGGTGAGATTTATTTGGGTGACCAGGATGAAGTTTGCCTTAAAGAGAGAAAACAAAAATCACATCTATGATTTCATTCTGCACGTCCAACTGCTTGGAAGGAGAAATCTTGCCAACAGGTTGGCAGCCCAGAGTAATTGCAGTTAGCTGTGGAAGTGAAGCATTCTTCCTTCTGCAGATAACATGGAACTTCTGTTAGGGGATTTGGCAGGGACTTTGTGTGCCATCAGCCAGAGCAGTAGTGTACCCCAGCACCTTTTGGCCTCAAGTTGTATCAGAGGAGGTTCTGGTTGGATATTAGGAAAAACTTCTCAGTAGAAGTGGTGATGCATTGGCACAGGCTGCCCAGGGAGTGGTGGAGTCACCGTCCCTGGAGGAATTCCAGAACTGTGGGGATGTGGCACTGAGGGATGTGGTCAGTAGGCAATACTGGTGGTAGGTGGATGGCTGAACTAGATGATCTTTGAGGTCTTTTCCAGCCTTAATAATTCTATTTGAGCTTCTACCACTGGATTAAACCATGCTCGTGATGGCAAAATTCAGCTCCACGGATCAGATGCGCAGTCAGAAGGAATTGGGACCTGTGGGGATGTGGGGTGCAGGGACAGGTGGTGCCAATGGCGATGATGTGGTAGAAGCCTCCAGGACTCGAGCTGCTCCTCTTGCTTTCTGCCAGACTGCGCTGACTGCGGCAGCCATCCCAGTGCGTTCCTCCTCCCCGCTGGGATCGCCGGCAGCTGCAGCCCCGCGCAGCCCTTGGCCGGCCTTCCAGCTTTCGAGCATTGTCAGCACAATGATAAGGTGGTGCTACATGCGGCTGCCCCACGGGCACAAGAGATGCCATTGTCCCGGTGTCCCCGAGAGCTCCCCTTGGCCCAACGCAAGCGTTGTCCTTGCCGCTGCGCCGGGGGGGAGGGTCCGAGGGGATAAGGCTCTTACAGTCTATGGACACCAATATATATATATATATTTACTGTGGACAGAAGAAGAAAAGATGATTGTGTCCTTTCGGACAACAAAGCGGCTTTATGCTGGAGCCCATTAGAATGCTTTGCAGATTCCTGTCCGACCCCTCTCTGTTTGGAGGCTCATGAGCTGCGGCAGGGGCAGCCCTCCTTCCCCACAGCCCCCTCCCAGAGCCGCAGGGCCCTTGCTTTGAGGAGGCCCCAAGTCATTGCTGGCTTCATTAGCATCCTCCAAACGTTCTTCTCTTTTCCATAAGAAAATATTTTTTCTCATAATAACCGCAGCGATCGAGGATGGGCTTTCTGCTGAACGGGCCAGCAGCAATGGTTTGTTTTCTGCTTTAACCAAACAATTTTATTTTTTTCTCTGCCCCTTTTTTCCCCCTCTTGCAACCTTAACTTTTTGACACCACCTCCAGATATCTCTTAGTTGCGGTCGGCGGAGATCTGTAGCGCTGCCACAGCCCTGTTATTGTTTTGCTCCGATTCTCTGATAGCCACAAGGATGGAGTCCTGCACAGCTTGTCCCGGAGGCAAGTCAATATTGACGGATTCATTCCTCTCAGATGTGCGGTCCATAAAGGGGTATTGTTTTAGGACCCGCTCCTGGAGGTGGTTAACGCCGTCGGCTCTGCTGCCTGTGGGGCTGTGCAGGGTGAGGGCAGGGAGCGGGGTGACACCAGGAGAACGCAGGGGTGGATTTTTGCATGGAAATCTTCACCTCGCTGCTCCACCGCTGCCTTCCTGCTTTCGTGGAAAAACCTGGAGCAAAACTTGAAGCCCTCAGCAGTCGTGTGCTCTGTGGGCTCCGGCTGAACACTGTGCTCCCTCCGACTCATTTCTGTAGGTCTCTGGGAAGCCTTGCTGCATTGTCCCCACCACCTGACCCTGTTTTCCATAGGGAAGAGGAATCCACTTTCCCGCTGACTCTGAGTTGAGGTTTTACTGCCTCTCCGATGCGTGAGGCTTCTGTGGTCTTCTGCTCTCAGCTCCTCCTAAACTCACAACTCTCCAGAGCATCAGTTTCAGGGCTGACTTTCATTCTTCACCCTTAGAGAGATCTCTAGGGAACAAATCTGCTTCCTTTATAATACCTCAGGTTGTGCCAAGCAGCGATTGCTCTGCTCCTTGTTGCCGATCCTTCCCCACCTCTCCCAGCTCAGGCATCCCCACCCCCCTCCTGCTCTGGCATCAGGAGTCCTGAAGCCAATGCTGTTGGGTTCCCCATGGGATCAGCACGGGGTTGGGCTCCTCACCATCCTCCAGAGGAAATACAAGCTGCAGGAGACTAACTCCAAGCTGCCCGCTGTCTTGCGAGGCCAAGGAAAGATGATGGATGCTCCATCCCCTGGGCTTGCTGGGTATCCCTCTGGTCCCACGCTCAGTGTCGAGTTGACGGACTGGATGATCATAGAGGTCTTTTCCAGCCCAACTGATTCAATGATTCTGTGACTGGCTCTTCCCCTCCTGTCTCCCCAGCCATGTGTGGCGTGGTGGCCACCATCTGGTTCCCTGTCTGCGCCCACCGCGAAACCACCATCATGAGCTTCGGCTACTCCCTGTACACGGGCTGGATCGGCTCTGCCCTCTGCCTCTTCGGCGGCTGCATCATCGTCTGCTGCTCGGGGGATGCTCAGACCTTCGGAGAGAACCGCTTCTACTACGCCTCGGGCTCCAGCTCCCCCACCCACGCTAAGAGCGCCCACGTCTGAGGTCCCACACCCAGTGGGTCCGCGCGCAATGGGTTCGCTTCTCCTGGCGCTCGCTGCTGTCGTGCTCCCAGGGAAGGTTTTAAAACAGCAAGCGCCCGGCAGTCCCAAGTGTTGTTGTCCCCCCTGTTGTCCCCTTCTCTAGAAAACAAGCCCCAGCCCCCACTCCCAGCTGTTTCACCCTCCCCATCCTCCTACCCCAGGGGTGGTGTGTGGGCCTCAGGTGGGTTTGGGGGGTTTTATTTTACTGCTCACCAAGAGAGCTTAAAGCAACAAAGCAGATGCGAGAGGCACTTCCCTGTTGCTGAGGACTCCAGCACATCCCCATTTGCTTTCCCATCCCCAAGGTCACTGCTCTGGCATGGTCTGGGAACAAGGGCTGAGGGAGGCTGCACCCTCCCAGCGAGCAAATGTTTCAGAACAGTAGGGGATTTTTTCTGCCTTTCTCTGTAAATACTTTTGTATGGGTTTGATCGTTTTAGTAACAGTGTTTCCCCCACTCCCCCAGTCATCAGTATGAAGGAAACAGAACCCAAAGGTCCTAACGCCGTGATAAATAACAGTGTCTGTATATAGTTCCAATGACTCTGGGGGCTCTAATCCCCACACTCTTTTTTTAGTGTTTGTTTTTTTTTTCCTTTGTACAGATCAGCTACTAAAAATGTATTTTTACATTTACATTTGCTTTCATCCCATAAATCTGTGTTCACCGTTAAGTAGCACGTTTTTAACACACAGTTACACTGCCACAAAGCAATTCTGGTGAATACTGATGATGCCTTTGTACTTCAACTGAAATACTGTACAATAAATAACAGAGTATCTGCGGCTCTGCCTTCTCCTTTTCCTTCCTTCCTGTGTGCTTCCATAGCTAGCTTTTCCATGACGCAGTTTCCTAATGATTTTGAAGGTTTTTTTAAAGCAATTTGGGATGAGTAGTTCTGCTCTGTTGCAGACTGAAGGTTGCCTTTGGTTTTGGGAGAATATTCAAAACCCAGGTAACCTTCCTGCATGGAGCCAACTGCAGCCTTGGGCGCTGTTCCTTGCCCCAGGGTAGGGACTTGTGGCATTTTTCCCATCCAGGAGACTTGGAAACCCATTGGAGAAGTCCAAAATCTTGTTGCTCTGAACTCAAGTTCGAGTCTGCTCTGGGGTCATCACTCTCATTGATTAAAACCACGCAAGATCAAGATCCAGCTCTGCCCTTACTAGAGGCCGTAGCAATTTAATTACGGTGATACCAAGCCCCATCTGTTCCTGGGGCTGTTAACTCACTCCACATAATTGGTGCACGCTTCAGCCCTGGGAAGAGAGGAGTGGCTGCTGTGCAAGGGAAGAGCCCAGGGCTGTGTGCAGGAGGGGAGAGAGTGGCAGAAGCGAAGATCCCACCAGGAGATTTGGGGTGGTCGGGAGGGATCTGGAAACAGGGCAGTAGGACAAGTCTTGGTGTGTTGGCGTGGGCCCATTCATCCATTAGGATCCATGGTCTGCTTTGGTGGGGGAACCCAACCAGGGGCAAGGATGCTGCAGCTCCACACATTGCCCCTGACAGATGTGAGGCCAAGATGGGAGCATTTAAAAGGAGAGAATGAGGATGGCTGCGCTCCCCCGGGATAGCACGGAGATAAGGACCCACGCCCCAGAGCTCGTCCTCCTGCTCCAGCACACAGCATCTTCCCTGAGCTCCAGCAGCCCTGGAGGCACAGCCCAGGGCTCTGCAGGACACTTGTGCCCATGACATCACGGCAGGGCACAGTTGGTCGTTGTGCGCGCAGCAGGGGCGCGTCAGTGCTGCCATTGATGCGCGGGTGCCAGCTTGTGCGGGCGGCGGAGATTGTGGATTGTGCACCCATCAGCCCCGGGGCTGGTGGCAGAGAGGGAGCCCTCGGGGCAGGATCCCACTGCAATGCTGCGGGAAGCTCAGAAAATCCCAGCAGGAGGAAGGTGTTGGATCCTATGGGGAAGGAAGCCTTGCCAGGCAGCACTTGGGGTATTTTTTTCCTTTTTTTAGGCTGCAAATTGACATTTTCAGGCACACGGGGCTGGTGCTCGGCTCCTTGCCTTTCCTGTGCCCTACCCAGGGTAACAGGCACCGATTGCCCCAAAATATCCCCTGGAGCTCTCCAGATCCCAGGCTGCTGAGTTGGGCTGGCAACGGCATGGCCAGCTCTCGACAGCTTTTAGTGCTCATCACACCAAAGTCTCAACATTGAATCAAACATAACTGGAACACAACGAGCTGCTCCGCACCACGCCTGGCATCAGCGATGGAGTGGTGGCTGCTCTGTGGTCACCCCAACTTGGGGGTGGTCCCCCACGTCCCAGCAGAGCCCTCCCTGGGTCAGCGCCCACCGCCTCCCATTGCAGTGCATCCCCATCATTGTGCCACCAGGAGCACCCCCATGTTGTGCTGCAATAGTCAACCTGTGGCCACCGGCTCTCATTTCTTCTTTATTTCTTTTTTTATTTATTGTGTAAACGGATAACCACTTTTTTTTTTTTTTTTTTTTTTCACAACAGTGCAAGTGAATACCAAAGTCAGCCCGTTGAACTGCATCTTCTACAAAGGAAATTTTGAAGCATTTAAGGCAAAATTTTTTTCATTTCTGTCTTCCATTTAACATTGAAAAAACATTGGACTTTTGGGTACCGATGAGCTTAACAAAACTTATATGGGAAAATTCTTTTTCTGTTTTTATTTATTTATTTATTTATTTATTCTTTCATTTAAAAGATTTACATTACTATGGAAGTTGGTGCTAAGACAGATCTGTCTCTGACTTCCTTTAAAAATCCATTAGTTCCTGTTCATTTGTCTGTTTGTTGTAATGTAAAGGCACACAATAAAGCTTTATGCATTTATTAAAATATACAGATTTTGGTAAATTTAGATTTCTTTCTTAGTATCTTGATAATATATATATATTATATATATAGTTTTCAACAACACAATCGTCTGAAAATAAAATTCACTCCATAATATATCTGCATATTCTTTTCTTTCTCATGACACACTACAAGACCCCATTGTACAATGCACCAATGGGCTTCTGGAAACCACAAAAATAAAACAAAATAATTTAACAAACTCTTTTAACAAATACACCAATTTCATACCAGAACTGCAGAGAACTGTTACACCAGAAAGTACCATCTGCAAAAAAAGCAAGATCTACATCAGAAAGACCAAAAACAAAACGAGAGGAGTGAGGATCATTTACAAGCTGGGGCTGTGACACCGGCATCGCTCGGGGTGTGAGCTCTCTGCTGCGTGGAGGAGTCGTGCTGAGTTGTGTTGCTGTGGTCACAACCTGCAGAGGGACCAAGATCTCATGGGTTGTTCTGGGGGATGTGAGGTATTTCTGCTCCATCCGGACCATGCTTTGGGCTCCAGCAATGGGATGCCGGCTCGTGGCATGGAGTGGGACAGCGGTGGTGCTGGCAATGCTCTTTTGTAATGTGGTGGCTGTGTGAAAATCTCCCATTAGGGCATGGAGAAATATTTGGGTCACAGCAACGCTTGTGCCAGCTTCCTGGCCCCTCTCAGCACCCCAAACTGCCCCTAGGACAGTGCTGCCCAGAGGTGAGGGACTAAATGAGCTTTGCTGGTGGCCCTGGGAATGTGGGCAGCCATCCTGCCCTGCTTCCCTGGGAATGGATGAGGGTGGGATGGAGGTGGGGAAGGGACAGGGAAGGGATAGGAAAAGGACAGAGAAGGAATGAGGAAAGGTGGATGGCTACAGGGGAACCACAGCAGCCAAAGGCCCCGCTCAACACGCTGATCCAGTGACAGGTGCCTACACACGCCAAAGAGCAAGGGATCAGGCTCTCACCAAATGATACTCAGATGGACATGACAACACACACTGGTACTGCAAACTGCTCTGTAGCAAGAGATTAAGGCTGCAAAAGGAATAACAGGCTTCAACTCAGCATGGTACTTGGGCACATGTTTGTGATTCGGCAGATGCCTAAATACCGTGCGGAAGCAGAAGGGCGATGACCACCCCATGGTTTAGTATGAGAGCTGGTAGGAAAACAGCAACAATCTTTATCCCTGAAAGCATAAAGCCAGACCTGCAAGGTGCCATCTCTCCTGGGTATCTCTAAGGCATCCTTGAGGGGAGCAGCGGGGCACAAGTGACAACCACGAGGGCTTCAGTACCACTGGGGATAGGTGCATAGGACAGCTCCCCGAGTGGGTTGATAGAGCTTATGTGCATCGTGGCAGCTTTTGGGTGGTATGCTCTTGGATTTCTGCTTATAGAAGTGTAGCAAAAGTGGGCAGCAAAGGGGGATCCAGAGTGAAGCTTAACACGTCCATTTACCAAACCCTTGCACCCATCCTGAAGCCCTCCCAGTCACTCCTTGTGGTTTCACATTAGAAGTGTCTCTAGAACAAGCAACATTTTGGTATCTTTTCACACAGTATCCACCAAGCCAAGGTTAGAAACAGCATGGAGGCCAGAATGAGTGCTGGGATGTGCCTACAGTAGTTCAGAAACAATGGGCTGGCTGGTTTGGGAAAGACATGAAGTGGTGGGAGCAGCATCCAGTCCAACCTCGGGGACACTGTGTGGGGCTCGCTGACCGCTTGCACAAGGCTAAGTCAGGTGTGATCTGAAACGGGGTCAAGCTCAGATTTGGGATGCTTGGCTACGCCAGGATTTCAGGATTTATTTGAGACTGTCTAGAGCAGTGTAAGACATGGACTAATATTAAATCCTGGTATTTAGGACCTTGTTGTTCAGGGCCTGGGGACCAGCACAGGGTGGCCCTGTTGCATACACTTAGTGCTGGAACATCCATGAAAACGCCAAGTGATGGGGCCAACATCCTGCTCTGAGCCATCCCCTTGCATGAGGCTGGTCCACTTTCGTGTCCTACCTGCCTGTCCCTCTGGCTAAGCTATCACTGCTGGGTGGTTCGAGGAAAAAGCGCACTTGCTAAGAAAGAGCCAAACACACGAGAGTGGCCATAGGGTGACTATTCCCTGGGGAAAACCCATCTCATCCCCCCCATGCGGCTCCTTCCACCTCTCAGAGCCCCCTCAGTTTGGCACGTCTCCCACTGGGCGCCAACCAGGGCTCGGCGGGTACCGGGGCTCCAGCATTCCCTGGCGTGGGACCCAGCTGGCAAAGCCCTCGGGTGGGTTTGGTTTGGGGTCGGCAGCGGTCGCAGTGCGTGACCCAAGGACCGGAGGTGACGGGGTGGTGGTGGAGGACGGGACGGGGCAGGGAAGCCGCAGGCCCTTCCTGGCTGGCTGGCAGCACGGCGTCCCCCTGCTCGCCCCACTACTCGGGTGAGTAGTCCAACTCGTCGTTGGCGATGAGGGCCTCCGAGGGCGGTTTGTGCCTGCCCTTGCTTTTCGATCTGCTACTCGTCCGATGGCTTTCCTTTGCTCCCGCCATTTGCTGGTATGAGAAGCCCTTGTCCTCAGGAGGGCCCCAGTCTGGGTAGCTCTCACCCTCGGTGGCGTAGGAGAAGCCGTCGTCCACAGAGAAGGGGTCAACATCCACGTCGTAGCGCTGGTAGGTGCTCTGGTGGAGGGCCTCCTCGCGGGCGCTGATCTCCAGCGTGCTGTTCCACATCCCGTAGCCGAAGTAAATGAGCAGACCTGGGGTGAGCGAGAGTGAGAGGCTGTTGGGGAGGGCAGCGCCGCACCATCGCTCCCCTCCTGGCCCACACCGTGCCCCAAAGCCACACCTGTCCCCGCAGCCCATGCCAGCATCCAGCCTCCTCCTGCTCAGTGCCAGTTGGCTCGAGCTGGTGAGGGCTCAATCTGAGTAAATATTTTTTGCCTTTATTTTTAAGCTAATGCATGTTTTCACTGATGTCTGGTCTTCAAACCAGCGGAGTGCGTGTTTCCAGTGTGTGACCAGGGAGCACTGTGTTTAAAACATCAGCTGGGATGGCTGCTTAAACGTGTGACTGTGCCATCTGCAGCCTTGGTGGGAAAGCAGCTCCCAGTAGACTTATCCTGGCCTCCTGTGCTGGAAGCCCACATTTCCACCCAGGCAGCCTCCCAGCCATCCTTTTCCCTCTGGTATTTTCTAATGCTCTCAGTGTCTCTCCTGCCAGTACCCACAGCCCTGCGTGCCCTAGGGTGGTCAGGCTGAGTACATTTGGCACTCAGCCCCAAAATCCTGTCCTCCTCCTTCACTTGTCAGTTTCATTTCACATTCTCCCCCCAGCCCTGCCTGATCTCACCTTCCCAATTCCTACAGGAAGACTGGTGAGGTCTGTCACACATCAGCAGGGTGACCTCATTGCCATTGCTGGCACCTGACAAGGTGTTAGATGTGCACACAGGTGCAAAGATTAATCACAGCAGACTGATTTGCTGCTCTGAAGCCACTTTCCTTCCAAAGGACAGGTGAAAGGGCTTTCCCTTGATCTGCTCCTTCACTTATTGGCTGAGTGAGCTAGAAAAACACTGAGCATGTCCTCTCTAGCCCAAAGGCTGTATGTGGCTGCTTAGTAGCTCAGTTTGGGGCTCAGAGATGGCGCTTTCTGTGGGGCCTCAGGAATTACCTGTGAGAGCTGCCTGCCTCCCCCATCCTTACTGTGAAGCAAGAGAGGATATGGCAGCGTGGAGGAAGAAAGCTGATAGCAATCTCCCCCTAAGGGCTGGAAACTGTGGAACTGTTCTGGCAGTAGCTTATGGGAGGCAGCAGCTGCTTCCAACTTTTGCATCAGTTCACTTTCACACCTTCCCAATGGGAAGAGAAGCTCCTGAGGTGTTTGGCCAGAGGTGGCCGTTCTGGGTGCTGGCACCAAAGTTCGGGGTCTGCTGTCTGCAGCTGGGCCTCTGGGGACTATTGCAATATTTGTGTATTGCAATAATATGGCTTCTATTTCTCCCTAAGGAGTCCTTGGTTCTGGTATTCCTTGTTGCTTCAGTTTTCTGTAGTCTGCACTTGGGAGCCTTCAGGAGGAGCTATTAGAGCTACTCTTTCTCTCTTGGGTTTTTGGAGGATGGGAATTGAAATGTAAAGCAAAGGAAATTATGGACATATCAGGCTGCTGGATACATGCCAGGAAGACTAAATTTGGCCCAAATATTCACGACATATCCTATGTGTTCTGAGAACCACCTGCCACAAAATGAAGGGCTCTGGTCAAGAATAGGAGCTGGAGCCCACAGTTCCTGCTCCTCCCAGAATTGTTAGGGTTGGACAGCTCTGCATTTTAGAAGTGTGGTGCTGAAATCTTGGTGTGGGCTGCTGAACGAGCTCCAGTGGGTGAAATAGCAAGAAGCAGGCAGCTTTCTGTGGGAAACCCACCTACTTGGCATCAGAAGACTCATCAAAACAGTCACCTTTGCATGAAGAAGTTTGCTTCCATCAAACTGACACTTTTCTGGAGGTGTAATTTTTCAGTTAGCTGTAGTCTGGGGGCTTGATTAGCTGAGATTTCTAAGAACTTCAGCATAATGAGGAGCCAGTGCGAAGGACTGGGTATCCCAGCTGAAAAAGCGTTACCCTCAGCACTAATTGGTGAAGTTGCTATTACCACCCTTTCAAAACAGGGTCAGCAATAAAATAATCTGGGACTCACCCACAAAACACCAGACGGCAAATCGGATCCACGTGACTGTGGAGAGCTTCAGCATGAGATAGATATTCACCAGCATGGCGAACGCGGGGACGAAGGGGAGGCAGGGAGCCATGTAGGGCAGCTTCTTGGGGTTCTCTGGCTGCTGCAAGATGACAAACACCAGCACGACGATGAGCAGGATCATCAGCACAACAAGGAGAATGGCCCACCAGCTCTGCTCGTAGATGTAGTCTGAGCCGAAAATAATGAAGGAGCAGAAGATGAACATCAGGACGAAGAGCAGGAGCACGCAGGTGGTGACCGTGTGGCCGGTGGCTACTGTGGGCCGATCCATCTTCCCTGGCAGCCCCAGGTGGATCCGCATGGTGTAGTAGCGAGGGCCGATCAGCTTCTTCAGCTTGATGAGGTAGATGTTCTCAGACTCGTCCGCCTCAATCCCCGAGGTCATGTCGACTGTGCCGTAATTGGGGTGATTCACATTGTAGGTGGATTTATCAGATTTCCCAATGAGCATCTCGTTGTCCCCCAGCGATGGCAGATTTTTTGCCCCACACGTGTTGGTTGGTGGGCCTGTGAACTCCTCTCCTTCACTGCCTGGGGAGCAAGCTTCCTTCTCACAGTCAGCCAGGATACCCTCCTTCTTCTTGGTGTGCTCCTCAGAGAGGAACTTGACGAAGCCATCGATGTCACTCTCGGGCTGGTACCGGAGGAGCAGAACACAGACGGACACCAGAGTGTAGGCGAGCAGCGTGCCAATGGACATCATTTCTATCAGGTCCCGCAGGCTGACCAGCAAGGAGAGCAGCGCTGCGAGGAACCCAGAGACAATACAAGCCACTACTGGAGTTTCTGTGTAAGAACTGACATGGGACAAAAACCTGCAGCAAGAAAACAATTGGAGAAGGTTAAAATTGCAGATTGCAGTGGCTGCCTGTTGTAATAGTCCATACCTGGCTGGAAGGGCAAAAGAGAAAGCCAAATGCTAGCACTTGCATGACTGACCTGAAGAGCAGCCCGTCGCCGGCCATGGCGTATATGACTCTCGGCATTGGGAAGAGGGAGCCCAGCAAGCTGACGGTCAGGCCGGCCACAGACCCAATGGCAACGATGAACTTGGCTGCGTAGAAGCCACGTGCCACAAACATTTCCATCAGTGGGGACTCTGTGTCGATGGCATCATACGGCACCATCAGCGTGAGGATGATGCTCACCTGGGGAAGGTAAGATGAGTAGGATGCAGGGTCAGCTGCTGCTGAGGACTTGCAGTTACAGGGGCTGCTTCTCAAGGGTGGGAAACCCGCAAAAAATTGAGTCTGGTTGGAACTGTATCCTTACATCCCCTGTGGAGGGGATGTAAAATGCAGAGGTTTGGGCTGTATGTGATTTACTATGGAGTGGTTAATCCAGAGGTTCTGCCACCTAGGTGTCTGCCACCCTAAAGCAACAAGGACATACCTCGACCTGAAATTCCTGAGTACAGACATGCATTTACTGGGTGCAGGGAGACTGGACAGGCTATGGCCATCCATGTGTGTCCTGCCCCACAGAACCATGCTTGCTTCAACCTCTCCCAGACCCACAGTGGATGGCTGTATGTGTTTAGCTAGTATGTTTGGACATGTATTCATATATATGCATATGTAGCTGCTACTTACGGACACGTATGCTGTCAAGCACGCAACGAGCGAGGCCGTGATGGCGTAGGGGATGGAGGTGTTGGGGCTCTTTGCTTCTTCTCCCGTGGTAGCGATGATGTCAAAGCCAATGAACGCATAGAAACACGTTGCTGCCCCTTTGAGCACCTGCGCAGAGGACCCAGTGTCTCAGTGCCAAGAGAGTGGCTGGCACCCAATTGGGAACAAGTGATCATGCAAAACCATGTTGTACGTATTTTGCTTGCACTGGGCTGTGGGGTTAGGGTTGTGTGGAGGCACAGAAAACACTATGGATCCTGAGGGCATTGACTGACACCCCATCATTCTACCCCATACCCATTTGTATTAGTTGAGATTTGTAGCATGTTCACATATTTCATGTTAGTAGGGCTTCTCATCGGGCAGCAAGATCTCCCAGCAGAGGAAGGAGAACAGAGCACGGACATTCAGACGTGCACCACTGTCCAAACAACCTCTGCTTTGCTTGGAAGCTGCAGACAGGTTGGAATACTTGGAAGAGGAATTATTTGTACTGCTTATTTTATTATGTTTTTTCTTAATGTACAATATTAGCATGGACGTTTATAAGAAACAAACACTGAAGCTGGCTAAAGACTGAGTAGCTGTAAGGAAAGAACTAATTTGTAGTTGCAAAACCCTTGCATGCATCTGGCTAGCTGGGTGTTGCGTGTCCATCACATTTATCTCAGTTCTCCAGTGATGGAGCACACAGGAAAATTCACCTCTTTCAGGGGACAGTCTGTAATTCACTTTTCAAAGTATCCCTGTGCTCCTGGGGATCTTGAGCTTGTGCTGTGGTGGATTAACTTCTACAAACAATTCCAGAGAGAAACAGCCCCCTGAAAACCATAGGAAGACCCTATTGTTTTTCATGTGCTTTGGATAATGTATCTTTTAAAACTATGTGTTTTTGCCAAGAGAGATTTGGAGGGTTGAGATGGAATGAAACAGCTATTTCCTGCACTCTTTTTTTTCTTTCCTATTTGATGGCAGAGAAAGCCAGGTACCATCCAAAGGTAAATTTGACCGCTGCTCTTAAATGGGCCGGAGCGCTCTGCTCCTCACTGCCATGCTGTGGCAGAGAAATGCTGATTTACAGAGGTGGAGGGATAGCATGTCCGCTTGGGACCCTTTCAGCAATCAAGATTTTTGGTTTACTTTAATTTCTTGCTTATTTTTCTGCACAAAATCCCAATGGAGTCGAGCAGTGTAAATCTGAGAAATTATCTTGGGCTTAGGCCAGCTGAGATATTTTCAGTCTCTGTTCATCCTTGGATAAAAACCAGTGCAAGCAAGCTAAAAAAGCCAAATATGTCCAAATTCTCAGTAAGCTTTGAGGGAACATCCATAAAATAAGCACTGGCAGGTGGCATTATGAAGTGCTCAAAACAAATGCTTGAGAACATTGTTATTGAAAAGCAGCCAATGTAAGTATCTCCCCCTCTGCAGGGGATGGGCTGGATCCTCCCGAGCCCTTCCTTGGACAGCCATCGGATTTTGCTGCCGTGAGCCTGATGATGAGTGACAGTTCCTGGTGTATGCTTTCACATGCAATTTGGCTCTCCAGGAGGGCATCTAGGAAAAGGACTGGGATTATTCTAAGAGCGGCAGGAGATACAGGCAAAGCATCACCATGCCCCTCAGGTTTGTCGGAGTGAGGAGGGATGGGCCCAAGCTGGGAGCTGGAGGCCTCTGGCCAAAGTGGGATGAAGTGAGCAGGGCTGGGACCTGAGGAGTGAAGTGGAAGCAGGGGCTGCACACCACGAGTAAAGCTGAACACAAAGCGGGGGGTGGCACTGTGTGGTCCACCATGCCACACATGACTTACCCCTGGCCATCCAAATGGCAGGAATTGCCCTTCAGACCAGTTGTCACTTTTGATGAAGAAGAGCCCGGCAATCATGATGAAGACCCAGACTGCCAGGTTAATGATGTTGAGCACGTTGTTCAGTCCCACCGAGTTCTTCACGCCCATGGCCACGATGATGGTGACAATGATGGCAATGACCAGGGCAAGAAGGTCAGGGTACGACTCCTCTCCTTTCCCTGGGTAAGAGAAAAGAGACACATAGTTCATCCGTAGCTACAGAAAGTCTCTCCAGAAACTCCATGGAGGCTTATAAGCCTTACAAAGGGGGAGATTTAGTCTGGATATAAGGACAAAATTTTTTATACTGAGGGTGGTGAGACACTTGCACAGGTTGCCCAGAGAGGTGGGGGGTGCCCCATCCCTGCACACACCCAAGGGCAGGCCGGCCAGGGCTCTGAGCACCTGATGGAGCTGTGGATGTCCCTGTTTGTTGCAGGGGGATTGGGCTAGATGACCATTCCCACACAAGAGATTCTATGACTCCATGGAAATGCTTTTCAGACCCTGAAGTTTTGCAGAACTCCTTGTTCTCATTGCAAAGCTGGTCTCCAGGTGACTGTGGCACTGCAAGGTAAAGCTCTTTTATTGAGGTGATAAATCCTGATGCCTCAAGACACTGTCAGGAGTTTTTGGAGAGCAGAAAACAAATGATCATGCCCCAGTTTGCATCATGTGTACTTGCTAAGTACTAATTAAAAGTCAATCAAACATTAAATTTTCACAACAGAGCTACAGGGCAGCTCACTGTTGTTACTGATAAGAGCTGTGGGCTGTTGCTGGTCACAGAACCATCACAGCACTGAGCTTCTACGTGTCAGTACTGCAGGCACTCCCTAAAATTTCTGTGTGGGTTTTAATGGGGCTGAGCAGGGCAGAGTGTTCCTCTGCTATTGTTTCCTTCTGACATTGAAATAACTTTCCAGGGTTCTGTTCTGCTAAATGCTGGCTTGGTCTAGAGAGGCTCAAAGTATTGGGATCATGTATCCCTGCCCCTAGAACCCAGACTCTGAACCAGATGCAAAGTACCAGAGGCAGACGGATGGTAAATAATGAATGAAGCCTAATATCCATGTCTGACTTCTGATGAGCTTCCAATTGCGTTTCAGGCCCTAATTAATGGAGGAAGGTCTGCACAACAAGACACGCATGTCTCCAGCCCGATTCTCACCGAGCCCGTTCAGTGTCCCAACACTGCTGATCATCCAGCGGCTGATGGTGTGGTTGGCCAGTGAGTCGAACATGCTGCTGAGGGCACTGGCACCTGCGGCCGTGCCAATCAGGTACTCCAGGATGAGGTTCCAGCCAATGAAGAACGCCACAAATTCCCCCACCGTCACGTAGCTGTAGGTGTAGGCAGAGCCCGTGGTCTTGGGGACCCGCACGCCAAACTCAGCGTAGCAAACACCTGTTTGGAAAACATATATATATGAAATTCATCCACAGAGAGCAGCACTGGGCAGTGTGGTGGTGTGGTTGTGGCGGCCCTGTTTCCATACGGTAGTTTTGATGGTGATAGATGTTTCTTCTTCATCTGACAGTGATGCTAATGTGATTTGTGCCATTTGCTCCTGCGATGCTTTGCATCTATTCTGGGTCACTACTGTGCAGATGCGGGGATGAGCACCTCCCTGATCATCTTGCTCTCGTTCTGCCCATGCCAGACGAGTTTGAAGCCATCTCACAGAGAGAACTAAGTTATTTTAAGACTTACATGTTGCTTGGAGATCTCATTCTGAGGAGGAATTGCAAAACTGTTTTTGTAAAGAAGAAAAGAAAGGTGAAAAGCATGTGGCTGGATTTCAGTGGGATTTAATGCTTTCCAGACTCTTTTTGTACTTACTACTTCATGGTACTTTTCAATAAAATCCTGATCCCGACACACTGCTGTCTTAAAACAACCGTCAGATTTTATTTAGTAGTCATAGATGGACTTAGTCAGTAATTGCCAGAGTGTTGGTCAGGGTAAGTGCTGACAGGACCATGTTGGTGGGGTCTCTGTCCCTGGCTGCAGTTTTCAACAGGACTCTTCAAAACTGGATTAGAGCTGGCCCAGCTACGAGAGCAACAAGACATCCCAATCATCCAGCCCCACACAGTCAGTATTCAAAGCTGATTAAAAATGCATGCATTCCACAAAGGTAAGGCATTCGCGGATAACTGCAGGCCTGAATGATTTATGAAACAGGTTATCTGGTGGGGACAAGTATCTGGTTTCTGCCTTTGATAGCTTTAAAAATCATATAATCTTTCTTGGCAGCTCTACTTTTAGCCAATGACAAGATAAGGCTTAAAGAGGATTGTTATTGATGCAGAGCGATAATGGCAGAGCAGAGACTTTTATATGTAGAAAATGTTTGAGTTTTCAATTACGCTACAGGGATCCCAAAATAGAAGAGTAATTTTTTCCCTATACATTGGATATTGCAACTTATAGGGTATATCTGCTTTAGATTTCAGCGTATATTAAGAAAATGCAAGATGCAAGACCTGCTGTACATCCCTGGCTGCCACTGAGTTAATAGCAGGTGGCATTAATCAGGCCATCTTAATGCACGGTGCTACAGGTCCTCCAGCAGAAGTGGAGTTCACAGCACTTCCCTCTGTATGTACTGCTTAAAAAGGAAGATGACAAAACTTATTAGGGCACAGGTTTTATCTTACTAACCTCAGCTCTATCTGTAGTGAAATAGTAATAATAGAACTGCAGAACTGAATGTTACTCTGTGCATAGGGCTGTGACACACTCACAATGCCATTGAACTCAGTGGCACATTCATTCACCAAAATGATTCCCAAATCTCTGTGGAACTGGGACCTTGCAACACTGCTAAGTTCCATCTCTTCTTTGCAGGGGCTTTTGATGCAAAAGAAACCCAGACCTCCATGAACCACTGCTGCTTCTGGCCCCATCCCACCTCAGCCACATCTGAGCACTGCAGCCACTGTCAGTGCTGGCACTCTGGAAGGAGCATTTACAGCCAAAAACCCTGGGCTAATTTGTAGGTAATGGGCTCTGAGTTGGTGACCAAGGGTGAGCACAGGTGATATGGACGGCTGCCTTAGCTGCGAGACGAAGGAGCTCTTTAAAATCCACCCATGCACACTTGCGAGATGTGAAGTGATAGCCAAAATCCCCACTGCAGCCCGTCCAGCTCCCAGCCCTTGCTGGGTTTCACTTGCCAAAAATGCGCTGCTGTTACAAACAACAGCAGTGTCGACGATGAAGCAAGGAAGTGGCCAAGGAGATAATGAAAACACCGCATCCTTGGGAAAACACTTTCCCAGGGCTACGCAAGCAGGGGGGAGATGAAAGCAGGGCTGGGAGCGGCAGGGCTGTGGGGCTGGCAGGAGCTCCCTGCTGCGGGGCAGGGCCCACGGCTTGGGGGATAACGGCTCTTTCTGGGGATGATGTGTTTTCTCAGAGCAGACCCACCCAGGCTGCTCCACTTCACTTGGTTTGCATCACAAAATGGGTGGTGGGGAATGATAAAAGCACAATAATCCAAGGACTCGTAAAGTAGAGTCAGGTCATTCCTGTCCCGTATTGAAGTCCTTTGCCACCGAGTCAGGTTTCCTTGCCCAGCCCACACACGCAAGCTGGATTGCCAGACTGACACAGCATGCAAAGTCCTGTGAGCAGGGAGAGCGAGGACATCGCATCATCGTGTTAGCGCTGATCTGGAAAGGACAAGTACTGGCTTATGTGGAAACCGCAGCTCAGGCCATATGCTCAGCTGGGTTCACAGGAGGCGATGGAATTCACTGACTTTTCACTAAAATATATAATTCCTCCCTCTCCGCACATTGCTTTGCTTGCTTTGTTTTTTTGGAAATTCAAAGAGTGATCCTGAGTGAAGGGGAGCCAGTAACAACAGCTCCAAAGGTAGCAGAGGGGTTGCTAGGCTCGGCCCCACCTGCAGGAAGCCATTGGCATGCTGGCTCCTCATAGCTGGGCACCCATCCAGGTGGGCAACCCCAGTGTGAAAGGGGCTTTCGGTATAAGGAGACATCATTGCCCTTCCGTGCTGCGTGTGTCCTGGGTGCCATCATGTTGTGGAAGTCCCCAGTGTCACTAGACCAGCGCTGGCCATTGGCATGTTGTCCACAAAGGTAGCCAGAGGGGGTCCCAGACCTCCCTCAAAACCCAGTGGAAGGACTCACCTGACAAGATGGAGGCGACAGCAGCGATGATAAAGGACACGATGACGCCAGGCCCCGCCATCTCCTTGGCCACCAGGCCGGACACCACGTACATACCGGTGCCCACGCAGCTGCCAACACCAAGGGAGATGAGGTCGAGCGTGGTGAGGACCTTGGCCAGCCGGGCGCCCTGGCCTCCTGCTGTCCCTGTGCCCTCCAGCATCGACTCCACAGGCTTGGTGCGTAGGACGCGGGAGCGCAGAGCGTGGCCTGCAGCCCCCCATGGCACCCGCCGTGGGTCCAGGCGTGACAGGAGGCCGCTCATGGCTGCCACTGGGCTTGGCTTGGGCGTCCCAGGCTGAATCTGTGCTCAGGGCTGTGGCCGCATCGCCAGTTCTCTAGTGGTGGCAACCCAGCTGTAAGAAAGAGAAAAGGCCTCACAACGTGCGTTTGAGCTGAAACGCTGATGCTGTCCCAAGGGGGTAAGTTATTGATATCATCCCATACACAGCAGGGACCTGAAACCTTCTGAGTGCCCAACCAATACCAAAAACCCTCCTGTGCAACCATGAGGAGCTGAGGCACCAGCACAGCAGGTCAGCTCTCTGAATACTTTGAAATGTTGCTTCCTGAAGCCCGTCTGCTCTACACAGTGATTACATCTTCCCAGTCATAAGACTGTCTCCACGAGCATGAATTATCTCATGCATGTCCTTTTCATTCCTTCTCTTTCTCTTGTTTTTAACAGACTGCGTAGTTCCCAGGCAAGAAGAAATGACTTCCTGGTGAAGTGTGATGACTTTGAGCAAAATAGCAAGAATCAACAATCTTTGCATACTGATATAAGGAAAAAAGAAAAAATTGTTTATTTAATATAAATTTTAGCCTCAGAGTTTCCTTCCTGTTCATGCAGAATTTTTTTTTTATTATTATTGCCTTGAAGCCAAAACAATTATTTTTTCGGTCTTTACATCCAAAACAAATTACATTGTGTCTACCAGGCAGCCTTGTCTTGCTGGAGTTTATTAAATAAAACACAGCATTTGTTTCACATTCTGGTTGATCGCAGTTTGAACTGCACTGATCCTTACCTCGAGCAACCGCAAGCTGAAAGGATGCATGTTCTAGCTAAGAATATTAATAATGAAAAATGGTTGCCACTCTTGAGCAAATGTGCATTTTGAGGTGAGAATAAGAATTGGGTTTGGCTGCTTCAGGGCCACATGCCTGTGTGCCAGCATTTTAGCCACGGGGGAAATAGATCCTCTAACCAAAGTGATCCCCAACCCAAATTCAGCTTCTTGCACCCAGAGCTGCTGCACAGCATCTCTGAGGCAAGGCATGGACTGGCGCAGAGCTTCTGCTGCACTTCTCTTGACTTTGTCCAATCCTTTATTTAATTCTTTTCCTTTGTAGGTCTTTATCAGCACTCCTTGTGGAGCTGGAAGGACTTGGGTGGCTCTGCCTGGGTTTGCACTGAACGGACCTCAGCTAGACAGAACACCGGGCAGAAATAGTTGCCTGGTTTGTGAACTGCTACAATCCAGCTGCCCTTATCTCCATGTTGTTTCCTCATGCAGTCTGTATGGTAAGAAAATAATCTTATTCTGTTAAGAGACTGGAGTGGCAGAGGGCTCTGAGTCACTGAAGGAAATGCCTCAATACCAGCTGAAATGAAGTTACTCTGTGGCTGTACTCAATGAAAGCGACCATTTGAACGTGATATTTAAGTGAGAGCGGCATATTGCTGCTCCATCGCTTGGAAACACCTTCTCCCCCACCCACAGCCATAAGAAATGCCTGATGGATGGACAGGGGCAGACACAGCTCGTTTCTGCCCCGCTCCACCGATGCCCCTGAGAACATGGAGAAGCAGCCGGGGGGGGGTGGATTTTGGCAAGACCAAGGTGCAGGCACTGCTCGGCCATTGCATTCATCCATTCCACAGCTATGTAAATCGTGAAGTCTTAGGAGACTGGTGTAAATCCACTGCCTGAGGGAGGGAGGGAGTGAGTGCTTTTCTTGTGGCTGATGGCTGCTCTCCTCATTACGTACTCGGAGGCTGAGTGGGGATGTGCTGGGGGCCAGGGCCAGCTCCGCTCGCACTGCTGCCATCGTGCTCGTTAGCAACCGCTGTTTGTACCACAACAGCGTTCTTCATTAGCGCAAATGAACTAAAACAGCAATCACACCAGAAGGAGAGGCCTCGGCGTTTAGAGGCATATCTTTCTAAGTGTGTGGTTTGGTGCCAAATTACTCCTGACCTAAACCTGCTGCTTTCTGCTCACCCTCATCGCCCTGTCACACACCTGCTGCCTACCTGGGTGACACGTTTAGTCCTTCTGTTAATGAGTGCCCTCTGCCCAGGAGGCTCTGGGATGTCCCTGTGCAAAGCCCTCTGTAAGGAATGCAGGGAACACAAGGAGAATCAGGGTGTCAGTGGTGACAGATTAGAATAGAGAGCTCTGGGGAGCCAGCCGGGGGTGCTCATTCAGATGGAACAGTTGGGTTTCCTCCAGCTTTCTCCTTACAGAAGTCATTATGGCACAGTAAATATCCCTGCTGCCTGCAGAGGTCCCAGTTTGCTGCAGGAAAGTGATGGGAGAGCCCCTTCCTCCTCACCAGGGGCAGATGATCTAGTGGTTGGCAAGCCAGCCCAGGGCAGGGGGGTTGGAACTCAATGATCTTTAAGGTCCCTTCCAACCTCAGCCGTTCTATGATTCTATGTGCCCTAGAAATGCAGGGTCAGAGCAGATTCCTACCAATCTCCAAGGCAGCAGTATTAACGCAGGTGCTCGCAGAGCAAAATTCATGCTTCACCCCAGGTGCACCTGGGCATTGAGATGACTCAGTGCTCAGATAGAATGGGAAATAAATCCAGAGGGAGACAAAACCATCCTGGTGCCTGATGGTACAAGAGCATTTTTGCCCCATGCGGGGCTGTGTTTGGAGCTGGGCTGCAGTGCTGCCTGTGGGAAGGGAGCACGGAGAGCCGTGATGCAGGAGCTGCAACCCCACTGCAACCCACGGCGTGAGAGGAGAGAGAGGAAGAGCAGAAAATCCCTGCCAGCCTCGCTTCCCTGCCTGCTTTGTTGTGTTGTTTTCAGTTTTAATTACTAGGTTGGTGGCTGTGAGCTGGGCAGTAGGAGCAGACGCAAGATGTGGTTTTCATTACAGCCCTGCAGCAGGGAGGGGAATGACGTCAGTGTCGGTGGCCATGGGGCAGAGGGTTGCTGCTGTGGGCTGCTCGTCACGCTGATGCTTTCTGTGCAGGTTTGGAGTTCGGTGTGCTCGTTTCACAACCTCAGAGCACTGCACAGGGATCCGGCATCTGCCCCTCTGCTGCTAATTTGGGGATTTTTTTTTAACCATTTTCATTTTTTACCTCTGCTCATGTGGAGCAGTTATTATTTTAAGCTAAAATTATCGCTAAAAAAAATCACAGCGATGTATTTTAGGTTTAAGCCCAATGTAGTGATGTGCCTACTAAAAAAAAAAAACAGCTCCGGGGCTGTTTCATGGTGTATTTTATTTTTGTCTTCTTAGGAAAATGGGATTGGAGGGGTTGAACAGCACATTTCTGTTCTTCTTTCATCTGTGTTTTTTTAGGTCCTTTACCAATGTTAATATTGCTGCAAGTTGGCCAAACACCATTATCTTCTGAGAAATAAGCAAAATAAACGATGAGGTGTTTAACTTGACCAAAGACAAAAGGCAAAGGTGCTGCAGACTGGGGTCCTTCAACCTTGTATTCCTGTCTCCAGTGCAAGAAAGAGTCAAACCAGTGTAACCCCCTTGTTTTACAGCCCATGGGATGCACTTCCAAATGGAGCTAACTCCATCCGAGCACCTACAGTGGGCCACCAGATCCAAAAAGATGAGCAAAGAGGAACAGATGGAGGTGAAGAAACGCATGCAGGCGTGAAACTGAAGCTGGTTGTGGTGAAGGTCAGCAGATCCCTTGGTGATGGGTCACTCTGAGCACTGCTGCATTCATTATGTGCCAGCCTTGCAAGCAGCTGGCCCCAGCTGCTGGGATCCCATAGGGAGAAATATCCCCGGGGTTTGAGGGGTATCCCCCTGGGCATCCTGCACTGCATCCACCACTGTGCACTTGGGCCTGCAGGAAGCCATCCTATGCAGGCATTCTGGGTTCCTGTGTGTTTTCTGCCCTTTTTGCCCAGGGAGCACTGACTGTGTGTGGTGTGGAGTGGTGTAGCACCAAGTGCTGGGTACTTCTGGCAGATCCAGCCATCTGTGAGTGCAGCGCTGTAAGTAATGCAATATGCATGAAGTGCTCCATTTGTGTTTGCAAAAAGCTATTTAACCACTAGGAGGGGAAAAAAAAAAGGAAAAAAAAATAGAATTAAGGGGGAAGATGTATAATCAACTTGCACATTTCTCAAAAGGTCTAGTTTGTCATTGTTGTCTTGAGGTGATGAAGTAAAAGCCTTAAAGAAACAGAACGATGCTGCTAATGTAGGGAAATGACAAAGTGATAGACAGGTGAGCTGAGCAGCAGAGGGGAACCAGGAACTTCTTGAAACTACTGTGCTGAGGGGCTCCTTCTAGGAGACCACATGAAATAACTAAATTGTTTCTCCACCAGTAAAATGGAGAAAGCAGATGCCTAACAGAAATGTATGAGTGCTTAATGCAGCTGAGTTTTCTAAGGAAGGTGCAGATAAACCAAGCTAAAAATAATGCTCTTCCAGCCATACCTCGCTGTCATAGTGGACAAGAGCTGCATCTGTATTGAACTGCTTAGTGACCAGAAGGTCCATTCCAGAACAGCACTCATTGAAGAAATGTCTTTGCTTTAATAAGATGCAGGAGCAGCTTCTGTAATTACTTGGTCGCACCTTCTTTTTCTTCCCCTGTAGATCCATACTTTTCCACCATAGAATGAAAGCCATTATGGTTTGCTCCAGGCCAGCCATGAGAGCTTTTTTAATTTGACATAAATCACAGACTGGGTAATTTATTAACGTGTGAGGCTCTCTGAAGAAAATGGATTTTTGCTGTTGCAAAGTCTGGCTGATGCATCATTATGACAATTTATTTCATTTCAGGATACCAACATGAATTTCAATGGCAAAAACACAAATTACATTTTTCAGTAAAGTACTGATTTAATACTTTGGTTTGTTGTCCAAATCAGAAAAAAATAATGACCTGTGAATCAAACACAGGATCTGAAAATCCACTGTTTTTAAGTCTCTACTTCTGCTTTGAAGGTTGCTGTTTTTACAGTGATTCCTTTATTCCTCGCTAAGGAACTGCTTTTTCCTCCCGGCTGACTCTCACCAGCAGTCTCTCTGGTTTCTGGAAAGCCTTCCACGCAATAATTTAGGAATCCGAACTGGTCTTCTGCGCTGTAAACACATCAGGCTCACACGCACTGTTCTGTTCTCACTGGATTTCAAACGCGTTTCTCTTTCATATGAGCACATGGTCTCATTAATTAGTTATCGTGTTCCATCAGCAGTTATACAAGTGTAATTGATTATGCCTCACTGCCCTGTTTGCATGATTTTGTCTATTGGCTAATTAATGCAGGAGAGGTTCTCAAAGAAACACGTTCCTAAGAAGGAGCTGGAAGGAGGCATTCCTTCAGTGCCTGCTGAAGTCTCCAGAAGGAGCAGTAGTAGATGTAAATCAGCAGGCTCTTTGCACATGAAGTAGAGCTGCAGGGTAATCTGGGTGGCTGTAGCTTGTGTCACTAATTCCTCAACAGAAGTGTGAGGTAGATTCAACGCACTTCCTAGGAAGTGAATGGCAGATCCTGCTGCTTTTATTACATGATTGTCTGCTTATTATTATTACTCACTAGGACAAAAAATCCTTGCCTTACATGAGTAATCCTCCTGCATTTCAGCAGAACTGATTCTATGAGTAATGTGAACACAAGTTGATCAAAGAAGACGGCTTATAAGAGATTTTCTGTGTTTAGTCATTTATCATCATAAGTCAGGCAAACGCTGTGCAGCACTTGAGCAGTGTGTGGTGTGAGTAATACCTGGTGTTGTAGCACGAGTGCTTTTAGACACTTCCCAACAAGCGAGTTATGAATGTACATCCAAGATTAAGTCAGCATATAGGATGTTGCTAAAGAAGCAGAACTGAACGAAGAATGACGTTAAAAGCACCAATAGCTCAAAAATTATGGTATTATGGTATTCCTGAGTAATGCACGCAAGCTGTCTGGTGATGTCCTTGAGTAGCAAGGGGATCGGTGTGGATAAACATGGTTGTGTCTAGCTTAAAGTTCGGTTGCCATTGAAGCCCTGGTAGCTAACTGCATACTTGTTCTCCACCTCCCTTAGAACTGAATTGAATAGAGTTGCTGAAATATTATTGCTTTGGTTCTTGTTAGTGCTGGAGCTCCCAGCCAAAGGCACTCGACACATTGCTGCCTTCTATCTTAATTTACTTAGTGTGGAGCTGGTGACCCTTGCTATTAAGTGCACATCTCCTGGTCCCTGTTGCTTCCCCAGCCGGTTAATGAGGCAGTGTGCAGTCTGGCACACACCTGCTATTGCCCGGGTGCCCTGAAGTAGTGCAGGCAGACCCAGATGCTTCTCAGTGCTGTCAGCTTGTCCCAGCCTAGGGCAAAGGGTGGGCACTTTCCCTCACTGTCAGACCAGAGTGTCCAAATCCCACCTGGACACCATCAACATATTGCTGGGCATCAGGGAACAGCTGCTCACTTGGCACACTTGGCCCATCATTAAGACCTGGTTCAAAATGCTCTTGGGCACATCCTGATGCTGTTGGTGGAGTGTATCCAGATGTGCAAGTGGCCTGTAGTCGTAAGAAAGTGCCTTCAGCCTCAGATTTTAAGCGTGTGTTGAAGGGCTTTGCTCAGAAAGACCCAACCAGCACTCAGGGAGCTCAGTACCTGCAGGAGGAGTTGACCAAAGTACCAAGCTGTGTCCCAATTACTGACAAGCACTGGCAACAGGAGCTGGTGGCTACTGAGGGCCAGTGCTCGAACCCTGCTCACTTGTGGATCAAACATGCTTTTGTTTTTTTTATATGCTTACATAAGATTTCTATGCAACATCCCCCTCTCAACACTTGCAGCATAACTGAAGGGATCTCCCAGTAATAGTCCATCTCTCTACATGCAGCAACCCACCTGACCCTCTAATTCTGTACCCTCGCAATTAAATTGCAGGATTTGAAAAACCTGCTCTTCTTGTGTTCACCTGCCAGATAGATTTAATTTATGGTGTTCCGTCTTCCAGTAAATTATTGATACAGCTGCCATGCAGAGGAACAGAAGCAATAGAATCACATGCATGAGGCTCCACCTCACTGTTTTTGTTTTGTAAGTACCTGGACTTCCCTCTGACAGTTTTATTTCAGGGAAAGAATTGTTTTCTCCTAGGGATGTTCCACTGAGGTGACAGCAAGGAATCAGCTGCAGTTGTAGCAGCAACACTAGCTGGAGCGCCCAGCCCTAGCTGAGCTCCATGCTGATGGCTGCACAGCCCAGGACTGCTGTGTGATGAGCCAGGGGAAACAAACACATATGAGAAGAAAATTGCTCAGTACTAGAAGGAAGTTTCCAATTGAAAACCATGATTCTCTAGATCTCATTTCTTGCAAATGGAAAAAAAGTATTATGAATCTATGTGGCCCATGGATCTAAGTTAGAGTCTGCTCCCATTGGCACAGCGAGTGGTTTGATGAGCTCAGTAGGTTCACTCTGGACTGAGGTGAGACTCTGGCCAGGCTTTCAAATCCATAGGAATTAGCTTAAAATGCTTGCTTTGTTTCTTGACACGATTTTGCTCTCTTTTGGGCCCAATCATGGATTTATACTCTATGATGATGGTTAAACATATACATTATGATGATCTTAATGGCTCAGGTGCTGTGAAGACAAAATTTTAACCATTTGGAACTAAGCTGTCTGAGGAACTACACATATTCTATTATAGACTACTCTGTTATTGTCATAACTATTTTTAGTTTTTCCCATGAAGAGCCTAGGACAGCATTTACATCTCCATAATCTTTTGCTATCCTATTTTCTTGAAAGTTGCAGGGTCTTATCAGGAAAGCCATTAATTCACCCATTGAGAAGTGGCTCTGTTCTCACTGAATTTTCTTGAAAAAATACTGTTGGCTTCAAAGAAAGATGGATGAAATCTTATTATATGTGTATAATCTCAGAACTGAGAAAACAGACTATCTTGTGCTTTAAGAAGGAAGCAGTCAAGTCAGCCTATAAATATATCCTTCAAAATATTTTGGACTAGAATACTTTCTGATACGATCCCATCTGAGACTCTGCAGTTTCATAAAGAACAAATTTTCATCATTTTCACATTATCCTAAAAAATTATCTAGGGAAGGGTAAGATATGTTTTCACTGAAGAATCATGACTGACTACCCAAGGAAATTGATTTATGTTTTAAACTGATTCACTTTACTGGAATGTGAACAAAGGGATTTATTTTAGGGAGAGTTAATTAACAGAGAAAGCTGGAAAATTGGGGTGTTCAAAATGCAGGTTGGTCACTCAATTGTTCTGCTCTCAGTATGTGGTCAAAACTCCCCTTGGGAATGCACTTGTCTAGAGTAGAGCCTGAGGCAGCTGGGAGGAGAGTTGTATGTCCTTGTGTCTGACTGGGGAACTAGAGATCAAAGGTACTATTAAGTCCACTGAGTTCATTTTGTCTGAACTAGTCATTAGCTTCCATGCCATTACTCCTGCAGGGAGCCCCATGACTTGCTTTGGCTAAGTTGCAACTTCTGAGAGGACATCAAGTCTTGACATAAATAGATGGAGAATTCAGCAGGTTTTCTGATAGCTCCTTCATGAGGTCATCAACCCTCCACTGCTGAGCTCTCACTTAAATCAGAATGCTTTGGCTTTGGCGTCTCAGCACCAATTTCTGTCATGTCTTTCTTTGGCAGATGGAGAAGTAACTCAGTGCCTGTTCTCATTTATTTCTGTAAAGGCTTTTAGCCTCGTGAATCAAGTCACCTCTCACCCTCTTTTCTAATGAATTAAATTGATCAGGTGCTGTAGTTCTTCTTTTATTATACCCTTTCTCCAGTACTTTCATCTTTGGCTTCTATTTCTTTTTCAAACTCCAATATTATTGTTATTTTTTTGCTAATGCCTACTGTATTCTAGCATTCTCAATTGCCAAGGGCAGAGGTAAACTGAAGAGCAATTGCATGAGCCTTTTTAGGTCTCAGTTCTGTTTAAATGATTAGGTTTTTTTTTTATTATTATTTTTTAACTAAATCAATGCCTATTGTACACATTGCCTCCTTCATATCTTCTCAGATATGTACTGCACATTTGACTTCAGTTTGAGTGGACCCAAGCTACTTCATCTTCATCATTTACCCCTAATTCATCTCTCTTTTGTTGTCAAATATCATCACCTTTGATAGATGAAAATGGGAAATAGCTTTTGGGCCTTGGATCCCTGCAATAAAATCTTACTTTCCTGCTCTCGTGTAGCAGGGATTCCCCAGGGAGCTTAATGTTTTAAGAACAGATAATTAGTTTAATCTAGGTAGCTCTTCACTCTACTATTGCTTTTAGCTTGTTTGGTTTTTGTTTGTTTACAGTATGCTGTTCAACTACAGTAAGTCATATGCCTTATGTATACCAATAAAATGGGTATACGTAAACACCTTTAGCAATCAGACTTTCAGTCTCATGACAGTTTTTAGGCAATTAAACAAATGCCTTGGCATGCTAAAATGTACTTACCTACTACTTAGGGGCACTGGGAGGATTAATTAGTTAGATTAAATCAGATACAGCCCTTTTGAGCTGAGAGTCTTCTCTGGGTCTGACAAGAGTAATACCTGCTCCCATGCCTCCCCAGAGTCTGTGTTGATTTAGGAAGCCCTCTATCAGAGCTCTCTAGGCACAGACTGTCACAGGGATGCACTAAGTCAATCTGTCTAAACGATCATTTAATAGGTCACAAGACCTGAGCTGGAAAGCAATTTTGAGAGAAAAAAATAGATGAGGATTTTTAATAAAGTGATGCAGAGGCCCACCTACTCGGGGTTGAGGCAGGCAGGCGGTTGATACTCAGCAGTCCGAAAATACCCGTGTGGAATCAATAAACAGCAGCGAGCCGGGGGTGACGTAAAAAGGAAGATAACTCCATTACCAGCCTCTAAGTCGGAGGGAGTTCTGCCCGCGCCGCCGCCAGGAGAGGCCGCGGAGGAGCGGGAGCCCCCGGGGCCATCCCGTCGGGTTCAGCACCGCGGACAGCGCCCGGCCCCGGCTCGGCTGCCCCCGCGCTGCAACCCACCCGCCTCTGGGGCTCCGCGCCGCTCCGCCGGATTATTGTTATTGTTGTTTTTTTTTTTCATGCTCATTGCCCTCCTGCCCGCAGCGCCTCTACCTTCCTCTCTCTCGTTTGGTGCGGTAACTTGTATCCAGAGCTGCCTTTTCGCTTGGGCCAGCCGGCATTTATCCCCTCGCTTCGCCGTTTTCTGTTTCCAATCAATCCCGTGCCGTCAGCCCTGACGTTCCCACCTCCTCCCTTCCAGCGAGTGCCACTTTGTCAACACGGGGCTGCGGCCGCCCGGGGCTGCGGGATGGGGCGGCTCTGGGGTCTCTGCCCCAAGCGGGGTCTGTCACAGCGGCCCGGAGGGGCCCGCGCACCGCCGGCACGGGGGGGACCGCGGCGGGGCCGGGGCAGAACTGTCCACGCCTGGAGCCGCGGTGCCCCCACCTCCCCCCCTCACCCCGGGATGCTCCGAGCCGCTCTCCCCGGGCGGTGAGGTGACAGAGCGTGGCGGCGCCTTCCCCGCACCCCAGCCCTCTCCATCCCCTCTGCACCCCCTCGGAGCCGTGCGGGCACTCACCGGGAGCAGAGGGCAGCGGGCGGGCGCTGCCGCGGGGCCTCCGCGGGCGCGCAGCCCGGCGGGGACGGCTGCGGTGCTGCAGGCGGCGGGGGGGCTGCGCTGGGCACCGGCGGCCCCGGCTCCCGGCCGCACACGCAGGGCGGAGGGAGGAGGGAAGGATGGAGGAGGGAGGGATGGAGGAGGGATGGAGGAGGGCGCTGCAGCTCCTCAATTATTTAGCGCTCCCCCTCTCCCCGCCTGCCGCATGTGACCGGAGCGGCGATAGCACCGCGCCGCGCTCTGCTGGGCATCCTGCCGGCCCCAGCACGGCCACCAGCGCCGGCTACCACCCCGCTGCCCCCATCCATCTGCCCACCCAGGTGTCCCGAAGGCTGCAGCCCGCCCGCCCCCAGCGGCCTCCTCCGTGGATGGGTTTCGTCACCCCGCAGCCAGAGGGAGGGGGATGCTCCCCCTCTGCTTTCTGCCTGAGCCGCGCAGTGAGATTTGGGTGCTAATACTGTAATCCCGGAACAGGCAGAATTAAGACTTAAATGAAATGCCTCATGTATTGCAGCACGCCGTGTTGCCCAGCCCTCTGCGTGGCCGATCTGGGAGGAGTTAGATAGCAGGTGTGGGATATATTTTATGTTTTATATCCGTAGCTGCTTTTGAGAATAGCTGTGCTTCATGGTCAGGATTATTCTCGTTTTCCCATTGTGTTTTTAATTCTAGATTCTTGCTGTTTGCTTCCCTCCAGAAAAGCTCCCTTCTGTATTTACCTGTATCACCGTCTCACAAGCAAACCCAAAAGGGTTTCATCACCAGGGATGTTTGGGGAAGATCAGATTTCAGTCTCCATTACAGTGTCATGCTGTAACCCCTAACGTGACCCATTCCCAGCTGCGTGGTGTGCCCTGGAGCTATTCATCCTCTAACCACGGAAACAAATGTCTGCTGGTAACAACCGAAAAAGATCCTTCAGCCCCAGTTCTGTCTGAGAAATCAGTGCCCGTGAGTGACCCAACAAAAACCACATCACTGGTGCTGACCTTCTGGGGACCTGTCGGCTGCAACACCGCGCAGATAAGCCCTGCTGGGATGTGCATGGTCCCGGCTTCGGGCAGGGCAGCGGGCTACTGTCATCTCTGCATTCCTTTCTAGCCCCATTTCTGTGGCTTTGCAGATGAGTGCCATAATTTTCCTGGTTTCTAACCAGGCTCCTTCCTCTCTTTGCCAGTGGTGTCACAGTCAGGCCCCCCCAGACAACCTGCCACCACCCTGAGCAGTAAGGGGAGCAAGTGTTGTGTCTGAGGCTTGCCTCAGCTCTCTCTCATTAATCCTTCCTCTGTTCTCATGAGTTTTGTTACTTCCAGTCTTGCAGGAAGATGGATTTCTACAGCTGCCTCCGTAATGGTACTCTTCAATTTGATTAAATGCATCTGTCATCCAGACAAAAACCTGGTTGAGGCCGAGGTACCCTGCAGACAAGTCTCATCACCCAGATCTCCCTCACATCAGGGTGAAATTGTCCATAACAGTCAAGCACACGACAATGCCTTTGTGGCAGAATTTCTGCTGTCCCCAGGCACTGAGTCGTTTCTATATCAAGATGATTTCTGCTCATTTTCCCCCTACAGCACGTGGCTGTCTGACCTGTCATTCAAATGCTTAATCCTATTTTGAATTTGACTCATGCTTTGGCATCAGTAACACCTTACAGAGAGGATCTGTAAACCTCACCAGAAATAAAAATTTCCTCTCTATCTCCTTTATGAGCTTTCTGCAGTCATGTTCCTTAAATGTTTTGCCATCATCAGAACTGGCTTCAGAAGAGATTGCCTGGGTGTCCCTTGGACTGACAGCGAGCTCCCAGCCCGTGCTCTTGGGTGTCCCATCAGAGAGGTGCTCCTGTAAATCTTTCTCTAAACTGTTTCTGCTGAAAAAGGCAATTTCCACAGGGCTGTCCTTTTGTGGGTTTTGCAAAGGTTCAGTGATTTGGGTTCAAAACCTATTTGAAGCAAAGTTGTTGAACTATTTTGAAATAATATCACATTCCAATCAGAAATGACATTTGACCAGGATGCTGGGCCCCCTTCTTTCTTCCTTTCTTTCTTTTGCAGCAGTTGAAAACTCAGGGAGTACCCTGCAGGGGTCAAAGAGATTTGGGCATTAGTATGGAAGGATAAGAAGAGGGATTAATCTCGCTGTCTCATCTTCTCAATGAGCACCAGTGTGAGGAAGGCTCTTCCTGTAATTAAGCCCTGACTCAAGACTTGAAAGCTTCATTGCAGTTACTGCCTCTGCTACAGGTTTCTGGGTGAACTGTGTGGGTTTTTGCAGTCCCAAGGCTGGAAAATGAGAGTGAGAATGTTGCCTGGAACCAGGCTGTGTCTTGTCTGCACAGAGTGTAATTCCTTTGGGTCAGGGACTGCCTGATGCCAGTTGAACCTGCCTCCTTTTGGGTCCCAGAAAGGTTTAGAATCATAGAATCACAAACTGGTTTGGATTGGAAGGGACCTTAAAGCCCACACATCCCTATCCCCCAGCATGGGCTGGCTGCCCCCCACCAGCTCGGGCTGACCGGGGCCCATCCATGGCCTTGGGCACCTCCAGGGATGGGGCACCCAGAGCTCTGGGCAGCAGTGCTCTGGGTGAAAATTTCTCCCCTGACATCCAACCTAAATCTCCCCTCTTTTAGTTTAAAGCCCTTTGCCTGGAAGGGAAATTCACCATTTGGTTTCACCCCATGAGACTCCTCCCAGCCTTTCTTGCTCAGTACCCTCCACACTGGGCTGAGTGGAGAAGACAGGCGATGCATCCATCAGACACATTCCCAGTTTGGGTAGAGCATGAAGGAAATCACCTTCACAGCCGAATATGATCACACATCCCATGTTGGCTCCAGCACTCGCTTTGCTCTCTCCTGGGGATGGGCAGTGCAAGAGAGTGGCTCCTGGTGGCCCTGGCTGCAGATGTTCCTGGGGGAGGCCAGGATAAATCTGCTGGGAAGAGGGGATTAAACAGTTCAGTGTCTGCCGTCTGCTTAAAGGACCACACGCTATTTTTTCCTATTCATAAGATGCCTTTTAACAACAAACCCAGGCAGAAGCATTTGCTGCCATTCAGATTTCTTCAGGTTTGATGGTAAAGCTTTGGGCATGATGGATGCAACATGTTCATCCAGGTCACGCCATACATCACGTGGAACATGGGACATGGCTGAGGGTCCGCTCCCACTGTCCTGGCGGTGCAGGTGATGGCAGGATTTAGTCTCAGTTTTTCTGGTTTTTCAGACTTTTGGACTCATCAGAACCGTCACGATAGATCTTGTGTCTAATTATGTAGCCAGGACAACGTGTTTTAAAAATTATTAATTTGGATCTTCTCCAAATGGTCTCCTTCAGGGTATTTTAGCATTTGCATGACAAATTTCACCCAGAGTCTGAGCCATTTCTGCTTGAACTAAAAATATATTATTTCAATGCAAATATATATATATATATATGGAAAGTGAAAGGGATAAGAAAAGGGAAAGGAAAAGGGAATGTTACCTTGCAATTTTAACAGGCAACTTCATTTATCCATCTTGCTACAAATGATGGACAGGGTTTTGCCCACGCTGGGATTTGCTGAGAAGTTTGTGTTTTCACCAGTTTTTACTTTGCATGCAAACGAGAGAGTTCATTGTCTGCTGTTTGCTTTTGCACAGAAGCATAAAAAGCTCAAGTGAGGCAAACGGGCAGCAAAAAGCTGCGTGTCTGGGACGAGAGCCCATCAGCACCCCCAGACTGACCCTTGGTAGCATCAGCAGTTCAGCAGGAGAGCGCTCAGAAACGGGCAGCACTTCAGAAAAGAGGACTGTATTTATCTGATAGTTTGTTGTCATTGGTGTTTCCATTGATCTGCTGTTCCCCAGATATTTCTTACTGCGAGAGGCAAAGGGCAGAGCTCAGGAAGGGTCAGCCCTGAGGATGAGCACGTTACCCTGATTAGATCATATTTGTCTTCAGACTGAATGCAGTTTTTCCAATGGATGAGGCTCAGCTATTTCAGATGGGTCATTCCAGGTCTGTTCTAGCTTCAGATCCTGATTTTGTATCTCAGCTGAAGGACAATGGGCAGAGCCTACACCTCTCACATTGCTGTGGATTTAATATCGTAATGCAGCCTTGGCTGACCGCTGCTCCGAGCAGAGCACCTATTGAATTACCCACAGCACATTAGTCAAAATCTCCTGTTTGAGAACCAGCAGAGCCCGACCCAGCTCAGCTTTCAGGAGAGGCTGATAAGATCAGAGCTCATGGTAGCATAGTTTTAGGTTTTAATTGGGTATTCATTAAAGCATCACCACCCACTGCTCTTGTCCAATGGGCCGTGGGGGAGAGAGCTGACCAACACCTGCATGCCTCTCGTCTGCACACCTGGGTGCTGGCATTCACCATCAGGCAGAGTGGGGGAAGATGTGTGAATTACAAAGTCCATTAGCAGCCCTCCTTTGCTACATGGCTGTGAGCTTTTAATGAAAGAACCCCAAAGAGGCTTTGAAAGTCGTGCAAGAGGGAAGATGAACCAGATGGCTCCTCTGCAAAATTGAGATTGGATTTTAGGTTAGTTATTGTACCTTCTAGTAACTTAAAATAGCCTTCTTTCTGTTTGTTGAGGCAAATAAGACAAGACATTAATATGCACATCGTGGCAGTAAATAGGTTTCAAGCAAGCTTCTGCAGTGCTGGGGGAGGATATTAGGGCAGGGTGCTTTCAGCAGTGATGAGCCAGCTAGTATGCAAAGAGCTTCTGCTCTTACAACATGGGGAAAGGATTGGGAAGTTGAGAAAAAATGCATTTTTCCATTAGTGTGTATACAGAAATGTTAATCAAGAGTTCAAAACAGACAGTGGCACCGCTTCTAATTCAGTTAGGTCTAATGCTAAAAATGCGTATTTTTGGGAATGCTTTTTGAGGTCACCCAATTATAGACATGGTGCAGCCCTTGAGATCATGTGGGCAGTGTACAAATGAAATGCTCTTCATATTGACCCATTCTGTATCTCTTTTTATTGCTATTTTTCTGGCCCTTAACTTTGTAGACTTATAAACACTGGCTTTTAGAAATTACATTGCCTGGAAAAATCCACCGGGCTTTTTGGCAGGGGAGTTAATGGCTTTTATGAAGAGGTTTACCTAACGTAAGCTGATGTTTTCAGTCTCTTGAAACCAGTGCTGAACAGAGCTGGAAGCAAGTGTTAAAGATGGGGCTGGTGCTGTCTCTTCTGTGCTGAGTGTGGGAAAACGGAGCGTTTTGCTGTGTCCTGCTTTTGAGGACAGCAAAAGTACATTTCAATTAAAAACCGGGAGGAGTGATTGAGTAATTTCTTAATGTGTCCAGTCAGTAAGAGAGAAATGTACGCCCCAATTAGACAAGCTGGATTCATCATTCAGGGAGGACAGTGTCCACACTGTCCCCATAAAGCATCATCACATAAAGCATCATCGCTTCTGTTCAAACTTGCTCTTATAAAACATAGGCAATATCTGATGTGTATTTACCTTCTTAGTTTACAAGAACAAAGCTAAGCAAGGCCTCTGAAGCAGATGGTTCAACCCTTTTCCTCCTGGCTCATTCTCCCCTCCACCCCTTCCTCACCAGTGGGTAGTGCAACAGCAAAGGTCCTCCTGGCATGGTGCTGGTTGGACTAAATGATCTTAGTGGGCCTCTCCAACCTTAATGATTCTGTGATTCTATGATTCATTGCCCTCTGCCAGAGATTGCATAGACATCCTGGATTCACCATGTCTGGTTGCCCTCGTACACAGCTTCTACACCCAGGTTCAGCACTTGATGTGGCACATAGCAAATGCAAACTTTGAGCTGGCTCTCAAAGTCCTGCAGAGCCTCTGGCTGCTGGAGGGGAGGACAAGGAGGGGTGGCTGAATGGCCCTGAGCCCCCCCATGGGGGCAAGGACGGTAGTGCCCAGCCATGCTGAGGACACTGAGGAATGGCACATGCTGGGGGATTGGGATCACACAGGGGAAAAGTGGTACAGTGCCAGCTGGAGGGGTTAAAGCCAACGCTATTTTCGGAGCAGACCTGTGGAGTAGGGAGAAATTAAAATGAGTTGTCCATTACCAAGTTTATTGTGCTGATATATGTTTATTTGGAGTGCAGGATCTGAAGGCAGGCTTGGCTGCTAATTTTAGCACTGCTGGATTTCTTGGAGTGTTTTTATTACACAGATAAGGAGCAGGGAGAATGGTGCATAATGAAATCTTGCTGTCGGATGGCACACATTGCAGTGCCTACCCCAGCCCGCACCAGGACAGACCCGCAGGAGAGGATGCAGAGTGCTGGGTGTTCCACTCTCTCCACTTCCCACACTGAATGTGGCTCTGTTTCTCAGGGAATGCCCCCTTTCCTGCAGGCTTGGCCCTGAGGTGCATTACGCTGTGGCACAGCTGAGCACGGACTGGTCCCAGGTCACCAGCGTTGGCTTGGCAACGAGCGTGTTTCCCTTTTTATCCTTTAAGCAAGAAACCCCAGTGTTGGGTTGATGCAGAGCAAGTAGCAGTTCATTTGCAACTCCCCAAATGAAGCTAAATTACTCTGAATAAATTGAACATGAAAGCAGCATCTGAGCAAACCCAGTTTTCTGATGGATTGCTCAGTCCTGCTTGGAAACACAGACAGCAACTTGCAGCAACTTGCAGCCCCTGCCCACTATCCCAAGTCCCCATTCATAACTCTTATCTAAATCAACCCTCCGTTTTTTCAGGGCTTCATATGATTTACAAGACGTTGTTTCCCGCTGGCAGCAGATTATCTGCACACTTGCAAGGAGGACATTTGGAAAAAGCCAGAAGTGGAGTGACACCAAGCGGCACAGTTACCCCGGTCCATATGAGGACAACAAACAAGTGCTTCAACAGAAGAGTGCTTTGACAGAGTGCAGTTAGAGATGTTCTCCCTCATGGTGAGTGATGGTCTGAAGTCAGGCAGCACGGGATGTGTGAGAAGGGCAGCGGTGGCCAAGGACCTCGCCATCACCTGCCCATGGGGATGCCTGTGGTGGGGGAGGAGGTGTGTGCCCAAGTCTGGTACAGAAAACCAGGACTGTGCCACCATCCCTAAGGACGTTTCTAATTGTATCTTCTTTGGTGGGGAGGAGTGCTGGCTCATAGGTATCTGTCTGTGGGTGCCACGTGGTCAAAGCCATCAGAGGATACGCACGCACGTCGATCAGAGCTGGGTTTGTCGTGTTTCTTCTGCTTTATTGCTGCCCTTCTCTGACATTGCTTCCCATTGACTCTGTAGTTCCCTGTTAAAATGTAACTGCAGGGCTGTGCATTTTAATCCCGAGTAATTGCAGCCCTCGCCACCTCGTCCATCCCATGCATCCCACCTCCACCTGCCCCTCGTCCTGCAGAAACACATCAAGGTGCTATTACACGAGGAGGCTGCGAGGGGCTCTTGTTCTCCTTTCCTCCATCCTCTCGTTATTTTTAGAGCTCGAGGTTCCTTGCCTCCACCCTGTGCATCCTTCTGAAGCAGGCAGGGGCTGTGAGAGCTGCCCCGCTGCCACCCCCGGAGCAGGTGTGACTCAGCCATGCAGTTTGGAGGCTCTTTGTGCAGTTTGGAGGAGGATGAGTCACAGAAGGAGCGGGTAGAGGCTCAGCTGGCAGGATCAGTGCGCTGAAGGTCCACGGCTTCCTACGGCAATCCCACCGCTGGCAGTGCACCGTGGATGTGGGGCGACTGATCTGAGAGGTACGAATTATCATCAGGTCAACTGTGATTGAGAGAACTAAAAAAAGGAAAAAAAAAGGAAGTCCTTTCTTAATTAGAAGGTCTGGGGGAAATGGTTCTCTGTTAACACAACCTTTGTCAGCTTTCTGCAGCAGGGACACAGGAGTGTTTCCACAAAGCACTGGGGAGAGGCAAACCTCCTGCATACAAACATGCAGCCCAGGAGCTCTGAACTGCCTTTTTTTAATGAAAACCAGAGAAACAGGATTTGCCCTGATCAGTGTTAAATAGGAGATGCCATTTATTTTTCTTGTCCCAGACATGAGGCAACACAGTGTCAATAATTGTCTCCTGGATACATTTTTCTACCCTGCTTCTACAGAGATCCTATCAGACAAAAGACATCTACCAATTGTTTTGTATTCCTTTGGACTCAACTCGCTGTACAGGAGATGGATGATGACTCAGAAGGCATGGATGCACTTCCCATAAATCAGCAATGAGAACCAATTGTTTTACTCTAACATAGAAGCAGACTAGTCACCAGCTGGTTTTCTAACAGGGGAAGTCTGGCTCCTGATGGGGAATGGTCTCAGTCTTGTGCCCATGCTGAACTAAATACCAAGAGGCTTTGACACGTAAGCAAGCTCAAGGATGGAGCAGAACTGCTGAATACTGGTGTTGTACATTCAATGAGTCTATGAGCAGTTTGGCCTCCTGATAAACATATGCCATTGGGTTGAGCAAGCAGTAGACGTGCACCAAAAGCCACCTTTTTCATGGTGACAATGCTGAAATTCATTTCCTGGTGCTTTTTGAGCAGAAAGGCTGTTGTGCTAGTAGATACCTTCTCCATAACATCTTTTTTCCAATGGAAAATATAGATTTAGGAAAAAAAAAACCCTCATTTTAGCTGTTACTCAAGTCTTGACCAAAGGCTTTGCAGTAGCCGTTAAAGACCTTACAGAAAAACGCTGCAAGCATAATTGTTGGCTTTTTGAGCAAGGGTAAAAGTTTAAAACTCATGGCACAGAGCGAATAAAAACAAACCAAGAGCGGTCCTGCTGTCAAGTGTCCAGTGCACGCAGGAGAGAGGCGAGAGCCCATGGCGGATGCGTTGTATCGCTGGCAGATCTCTCGTGCTGGGTCGATAAATTCTTGTCCAAAGCCCAGAAAAATCAAGGGGCTCCTATTGAGTTCCTCGACCTTGGGATTAGGCAGGATGTAAAACGGGAGGATGCGGACAGTAATAACATGTTTTGAAAAAGTTATGCAAATGATGTTAAAGTACACAGTTTAAAATATTAGCTCTGGCAGAAGAAGACTGCTGAAGTTTCAGTCAAGGGGAACAAATACTCGATAAATTAAAAACTCAAGATTTGGCTTTGTAACAATTGCATTGTAAGCAAATGTTCCCTTCTGTGGTCTGCACGAAATGTGCTCAGGGAAGTGATCTGGGGCCAGATACTGCCATCATCAAATCCACCTGAAGAAATAGCTCAAACTTGCACTTCTGTTGACATCCAGGAGCTTGACAGAGGGCTGACAACTCTCTTGATCCTTTTCCACATAGCAGGGATCTTCCTGGAACAGAGCTGTGACCCATTTGTGACTGCAGGAGAAAAACTGCATCGCTGCTGCCAGGTCAGAGCCCCTTGGTGCCATCCCAGCACCCGCCGTGAGCAAGGGTTGGCTCACATTTTACAATAAAAGCCCAGTCCATGGGGATATATATATATATATATATATATATTGAAACTAATAGGGTAAGTATGCATATCTTTGATGTTTTCAGAGCAAAGTCTAGATCACATAACACTGTTTTCTGTGATGATTTCAATTATCTGGTAAATCTGCAGTGCTTTTATCCACCACAGATTCCTTTCCCTGAAAGGAGAAAAGAGGTCAGAAACTGCAAGAAGGAGCTGGCAAAAAAGAGTCAGTTATTTGGCAGAACAAGTAACACTTAGTGTCAAGGAGCATGTTTATATAATTAAATTAATGAAATGGGACCAGTCAGAGGTGTATTGCTGCTGGGTAGGGGAATGGCATTGATGCCGCTGGTCAGTAAATGGTTGATGCAGATATCTGGATGTCTCGCATTATAAAGAACGCAGAGTAATATTAAAGGAATTGGATGTGGCATTGGTCACTCCTTGCCAAGAGCTGAGGAAGAGGCAGAGCTCCTCTGCGTCTCGGATGCAGCAAAGCCCCAAGCTCCCTCACTGCTGCTCCATGCAGCAATCAGCTGAATGCATCAAGCCAGCTGCATGCATTTCACATCAGTAGTCAGCGTCCACCTATCCTACTCTGTCAGAGCTTCTTCTCCCTCCTTCTTCGCTTAATCCCTCACAGGTAATGCAGTGCTGTGGTACAAGAGTTATACATCAAGAAGGCATCACAGATGGAAAACTTTGCAAATTCAGACTTCCAAGATTGACCCAAAGACTGTAAAAATGTCAGTGAACTCAGAAGCCCTGGCTTGCTTTTCACATTTGGGTGCAGTGCTTCCCTGATTAAGGAAACAGGTTGCCTGTGTGGGACTTGGGTTCTACCTACAACGTCCGGAGCCTGGAATCACACTGCCCATGAAGGAGGTGAGTCCTCAGTGCTGCTTCTGTTCTTGGAGCTATCCATGACATGCTTTTGGCCCATGCCACCGGTACATCTGTTGGGGTCAGAGACCCTGCCCATGGGCAGTGTGCATACAGATCCTCTGTTCTACAGGTTGAGAGCTAATGGTTAGGGACACGGGTCATTGGATGCCAGCTGGCCATTGTCTGAAGGATAGTCCCAAACATATTTAAGTTATTAGCTGAGAGGCAGCCTGACTGAACTGACTGTCTGCTTACTGCAAACTGGAGCTTCTTTCAAGAGCTGGTCATTTAAAGGCAGTGAATCCCTGCCTCAGTGAAAACTTCTGGATTTGACCCAAGGTAGTCAAAAAGCATAGCAAAAAAGGGCCCAGAAAACCTCACACAGATTCTGAGCTGTGTATGAAGGGCTATGGAGGCAGCCTTTTTATTGTCCTCTTTCTTGTGGTCTTCCAGAGGATATATTGGGCAAATACCATGGGAATAAAGGAAATACTTTTGCCAATGGAAAAGCCACAGATAGTGGCAAAAGGGCAGCCCTGCTAACAAGTTTGTTGATGGTATGTTCTGCCTTGGGCAGAAACTGCTGAGCGTTATGTACAGTGCTTAAACTTGATTATTTCATGTTGTGCAACTCTAATCACTTCTGAGTGTTAATGTATGCAAATTAAGAACAGGATTAAAACTATAATTGGGAGTGAAATGTGGTCTTTCTGATGAAGCATAAAATTAGCTGTGTCTCAGCAAAAATCCAGCTGAACTGTGCATAGATAGGAGCTTCTTCCAGAGTTGGGGCATTGACTGATCGAGTTCAAATTTAATTAAAAAAATAAAAAGAGACTTTAAGATACTTACAATATGTTCAGGACCTCTGTGTGGTGTTTAGAATGCTGCTAAGGCAGTGGGTAAGAACCCACTCTTGTTTTATTCTGTATGGATCAATGAGTCCATCTTTTCCTCAGAGAAGCTGTGTGTCGTCATTGAATCTTCAGAGAAAAAGAGGAGTTGTAGGGAAGTGTCAAAGCTGGTAACCATCACAAGGAAGACGCCTGTTGCATTTCATTCAAAATGACCTTCACATTAGATTTTAGCAGACAGGGTCTGACCAGAATAATGAATCAAAACTGAGTCACCAGGCATTTGTGTTTGCTGCCTGAATCACTCCATGAGTCATGTTTCATCCGAGATATTTGTGTGGGAATTTGGGGAGTTCATGTCAGAGCAGGATGGGTGCCTGGGCCAGGTGAGATGATGGGGCTTTGTGACGTGCTACCGATCTGTGTTGGCTATGTGTAGCCTGCAAGTGGCCATAGATTAGGTGGGAACATACAGGCAGCCACATCTCATTGTGTTCTAATGAGAAACCATCCTACATCTATCCCTCAGCCAAGCAGAGATGCACAGAGGGACATGGCTGAGAGCAACACTTGGGACAAGGTGTATTGAAGTCTATCAACCACCAGCAATGTGCTGCAGGAGGACCACAGAACTACAGGGCTGCCCTCTTCCGAACACTCACATAACTGTAAGTTTCATGTCCACTGTTCTCAGCAAGTGGCCAGCTGAGCGTACTTATGACCTGCAACAGGTCTGTTAATTCCTGCTTTTGTGGATGTGCTGCATCTCAGCGTGGGATGATGAGGTGCAGTCTGGGAGGAACGTGTGCCAACAGCATTAGTGCATGCTGATCAGCTATTGTAGGGAACGGGTAGTTTTCACAATGGGGTTTGCAATTTTATATTAAAATGTAATGTCTAGAAAATTAGTGGTTTGCTGTTTTAATCTGAGTACCTCCAAGCAGGTAAGGTTCACGTTGTAGAGATTGGTAAGGTTGAGCCCTTAAGTTAATGCATTACAGACAGCTGGAAGAAGCTTGCAGGGCGCGATCAGGGTCTGATCAGAGTCCTGTGCTGGGGTGCTGCTTTCATGGCAAGGTCACCGCAGCCCTGGGAGCACACAGGGCTCCTCCTGTAGCAGTCAACCCACCCTGCAGAGCAGAGAGCAGATGTTTCTTGCACGTCTGAGAGAGCTTGTCAGCACCCCAGCCCCACACTCAAGTCGTAGGAATGTGTTTTCTTGTTTGTGTGATTACTGCAGGTTAGAGCTACCTGGCACCAGGCTTGGGCAATGCCTTCTGTAACAGAATGAGAAGTCTCCAGAGCCTGCTCAGAGGATTTTCAGGTGAGCCAAAGGTCTCAGGGCAGTGAGGAACAGAACACACTTTCCTGGCATCCCCATCCTCCTCCAAACACAAAGTATATCCTATTCCTTTATTTTCATTTAGAAATGTTTTCTGAGTTCAAAGCCGTGTTCACGTGGACATATGAGCTGACATCTTCCATGCATGTCATTTGCTTTGGCACTAGGTTTAGCCCACAGCTCAGGCTACAGAGAAGAATCGACACATTGACTGTAGGGAGATCAGCAGTTGGTGCAAATCCAAGGCCCTTGCAAGGAGCAGATGAGTAGCCCACTGCCAATTCTGCAGTCTCAGCATCATTAAAGCTCCATGGTAGCATCTAAACCTGCTCCAAATAACCTCAAATCAACATGTTTGTTGGATGAGACAAGGATGTTGGCTGAGGTTATAGCTTTGTTTAATGGATACTGTCTTGTCTTCCAGTTCTTTGTTTACTTTTCATCAACAGATAACCAGCTCTTTGAGAGGGCGGGGGCTACCTGCCAGGCATAGCATGCTTGGTTTACTTTCCTTCTGTGTAATCACTTCTGTCTTCATTTTTCATTAAAATTTATTTCCATTTCATCTTCCTAAAAACAAATTCATCTCTTTAAAGATGCGCCAAGACAACATAGAGAATCCCGCAAGGCCACAGTGATGTCACATATGGACTTCATAGGCTATTTGCAATGGGAATATCTGAGCAGCAGTAAGCTAGCCTTCCAGAGGCTGAGCTGGGCTTCCAGGGGCTAGCAAGCTTCTAGCTTCATGTTGCCAGCCCTGTCTGACCTGTGCCTTCAGTTTTAATTGCTGCTCCACATCATACCTAGCTGCCCATGGTATTTAATACCAACTGATGGAACTTACCTCCTTGGTAATTTTAGAGAAATGTTCCCAGTAATAAAGGCTGATGACTAAGCTTGCAGTGTGACCCTACAGTGGGTCTTCATGGGTCAAATCTTACTTCTGAGAGGGTGGAACACTCCGCTGGTCTCCACGGACAACTGCTAGAAAGCTCAGAGAAAAGAGTAAGGACTCTCTTATCTGCATTTAAATGCTTTTTTGCTTTATCCCTTATGGGTCTTTGCTTTATCCCCCACGGGAAGAGTTGGGACTTGCCAGGATTTGGACAATAATTGCTATAATTACTGCTGAGATACTGTATCTAGAAGTAGGGATGAGGAAATTGCGTCACAGGTAGTAAGACTCTAAAGTCCTCACTCCCTCAGTCTCTAACTGTGGAGGAGAAAAGAAGTGGTGCAGTAAGGCACACAGCTAAGAACAACATTGGATTTAATAGTCCCAATATTTCCAGACAAGAACTCTTCCCCTAGCAGCCACTGAAATTGACGTTAATTAGAAACAAAAGTTCTACGTGACAACTAAGAACGTTTTTAATTTGAGATCTTTCAGCATCTTCAGTCTATTGGAAGCCAGACAGAAGCGCTGTGGCATTGAGATTATAGAATTGAGATCATAGGATTATTAAGTTTGGAGAAGGTGCCTAAGATCCCCAAGTTCAACCCAAACCCATCCAACCCTGTCACAGCCCAAGCCCTGTGCCCCTGGCCCAGCTCCCCTCTGTGATTCTACAACTCCGACCAGGACCAGGCTGCAGCCCTTACTCACCCAGTGCATTATGTCTTCTCTTGAAGGCTGCCTCTCTGGAAAATAAACCAGGCCATTCACGCCAGCTCTCTGGCACCGGCCCCGAATGCAAATCCCAGGTTGCACAGCTTGCCCGGCTCTGCCTCGCATGCTCTGCACTGGGAGGTTTTTGTGTGCAGGGACAAGTCCCCACTTTGTGCTGGACAAACAGTGACAGCTTTCTTTCTTGTTTGCTCAGTCTCAAAGACCCTCAGCATCCTGGTTTGAATCGAGTATTGTGGTTCCTCTCTGGCAGAAATGTAAATAACAAAGAAATTTCATGTATTTTAATTACCTGAAGGCGGCTGTTTTAATCGGGTGAATCCTCTCATGTGGTAAAAGTGACGTTGCTATGGAAACCATATCTGCCAGGAGAGGTGACACCAGCCTGCACGCTGCCGGAGAGGGAAGCGACGATGGGATGGCTCAGCCACTTGGCACAGCCCCGACCTCACAGCGAGAGCTCAGCCCAGTGTTGCATCTTTGTATGTATGTATGTGTGTGTGTGTGTGTGTGTGTAAGGCATGGATCTATCTGGAAAGGCCCCCTCCAAGTGCACAAAATGTTTTCAGCAGATAATTACTGAAAATACACGTGCACTGGGATGTTTCCCTGAACATTGATAGAAACCAAACGTGGATGTGAGCACAGCGGGGCAGTGGGTGATGTGTTTCAGCAGTGGGGATGGCGGCAGTGGTCATCTCTGCTGGCAAAAATGCACAGCTAATAGTGGTGACTGTGTTGAAAAACACTGTTTTGTAGCTGAGAATTTGCTCTCTCAAGCAGTGCTATTGTGCTCTTTGTATCTGCTGTAGTTTCCAAGGAAATGAATAGGAGGCATTACGTTTGGAGCAACCAGTGTACATAAAGTGACCAGTGGGACAGCAGCTCCAGCCTGGGCTGGGCTGGGCACCTCGGGTGTTTTGCAGCTGCATACAGCCCTGACTATCTTTGTCTGGAATGTCACAAAACCACAGGCAGCTTTGTCTGTTGCAGTGTTACAGCAGATCTGAGAAATCGTTCCTCTGGGTGTTGGTGGCACTGAGCGGGGCAGAGCCCTGGTGTGGTCGTGCTGTTGCCCAGGGGACACAGGGGCTTCCCCTGCCCTGCCTGTGGCTCAGAGTGTAGTGCAGAGCTGTGTTTGTGGAAGGGTTTATTCATTTACCGAGCGGATGTGCTGATAAGAGCCCTGTGATAACTGGCAATAAAGCTATAATGACAATATGTTTCAATATATCGGCAAATATTCCTTTCTATGAAGCCTTTTTCCCTTTTCTCTCCTGTAGATTAAAAGGAACTGCCTAGAAGGATGCTTCTCATTTCAGTTTACGCAAGCACACCATGTCTGGCTGATGTCTGTGGCACTGGAGGATGGGTTTGCCAGGACCCGGCTTTCCTTGGGGGCACCGCTGGAGCCCTGAGTGTTGGTCCAGATTACTATGCAGAAAGAACAGTTATTGAAATCAACACCATCAGTGTGCTGACATAACATGAGTGCAACAATTCCCTTTTCTATAGGGCTAGTTTCAGTTTATTATAACTGAATAGAAATGGATAATATCATCCTACAAGCTTGACTTCCACGAAGGAGACTTTCAGCAAGAAGCTCCAACATCCGAAGCCATATCATAGGTCTTTTGCAGACCATATAGAGCTGCTGGTGGGAGCGCCCTGTGGGCCAGCCCTTATCTCGGTATAGGGTTTCAGTGGTTTGATGGTTTTCATCCAGCCTCATCCATTGGGTGATCACATTGTAACAAAAGGAGCCTGGAAGAGTCATAATCCAGTTCATGGAAAATAATCTCACTGTCTAACTGCTCCACTTTGAACCTGCATCACTGCAAACAACATTAAGGACTCTTAGCTGCTGCTCAAGTCGTGCAGGTAATTGCCCAATTCCCTGTCTGAGATGGGGATTTGGAGAGAAGGGGTGGGTAGGGAGGCACCAGCTGGGAGTATCTGACTCCTGGGCACAGAAATACTGCAAACCATGTTTGGCTACTACATTAATACGTGAAATTAAAGTCGTGTTCCTGACATAGCTCCTGCCTGGCTAGCTATGAGTCATTAGTTTAAAAACAATTTCCTCATTATCTTTTCATTGCAGGATATCACAATGAGTTTTGTGAAAGCTGTGGTTGCGTCCCAGTTGGTTTCCATGCCTCTGCTCTCCTCTGGGGTTGCTGGATATGGTGCCAGGCAGCAGGAAAGGCAGTGCTGTGCTCATTCCCAACTTCCAGGGAAGTCTCACTGGGAATCCATCAGCTTCTGCGGATGTTTGATGTTCTCTAGCGAAGCAAGTCGTTTCTTAATGGTTTAATTGATCTTTGTGGCTGATAAGAGGAATACTTTTGTACCTGATCTGCCCTATCATACCATGTGTATTTTTAGGTGGTTCACGTAAAGCAGATTAAATGAAAAACAAAGAAGGCTCTGTGCCTGAGAAGTGCCTGCGTTAGCAAATGATTATTTCAGTACCTGTAGATTTTGGAATCACCCTTTTTTTTAATAAAACATGTGAATAAAATTTAAGCAGAAAAGCGTTATAGCAGGAATGCCTGGCACTCTTCATCCTCCTGAAGCGTGCTCACCTACACAGGGCTAACTGGACTGTGCTCTGAAAGACCCTGTTCAGAAAAAGGGGAAAATGCCCCAAGCTGATGCCCTTCATGTGGTGGTGGGAAACATGAGAAGTGCCATCATTCTGCCTCCCCACAGCACATGGTCCCCATAGCCGGGACCCCAAAGCTAGGGCTGCCCCAAGGGCTCTGCCACTTTGTCTGGGAAGGAAAATCCACATCGTGCATGGGAGAGCCCCCAGCTCCACTTAGTGGGCAAAGCACAAACAACATATTTCAGCTGCAGCAACAGCTGAGGAGGGCTGAAGGGTGTGTTTACAATGCTCAGCTGAGCCTCATGTAGGAAAAGGTTTGCCTTTATTCCAAAAGTCTGTCCTGAAGCCCTGGGGCCTGGAGAAGGCCATGCAGGGCTTTCCAGGATGGAAAAAGAGAATCCAGAATTTTTCAGCAACCATCCTTTCTGCTTGAAAGTATCTCAGTAGCTCTGTTGATGAGTTAAGGATGGTTCATTAAGTAATTTCCCCTGGTTGCACTGCTTGCATCTCACCTGAACCACCTGCCTCGTTATCTGGTGCTCCCTCTCATCAGGAAGGCCCTGTAGGGGATATGGATTACTTAAAGCCCAGCCCAGCTGCAGTTCTCCACTGGAATACTCTCAGCAGCAGCACCTTGAGACTGTTGGCTCCTGCCCTCTCCAGTCCTGGGGTCTGGATCTGTTTAAGGTATGAAAGCAGCACAATAGTGCAAACAGTTACAGGGGAGTTAGAATAAACGGAGGTGTCCCACCTCCTGCACTTGGAGATGGTGCAAAGAGCAGGCAGTGCTTGGTGCTTTGGGTAACCCTTTGCTTTGAATATCCCATTGTATGTGTTTATATTGCATTCCCTCCTGCGAGATCCAGCCTTGAGGTACTACGTTTGCCTCCCACACTTCTGGTGTTTGCAGTAGTGGTGGGCTGTCTTTTCCACTCCCTCCATAGCTCTGCTGTTGCTTCTTCCCACCAAAACCACCCTGTGATGCTGATGAGCACCGAGGAAGCTGCACAGCAGTTACTGGCTCCTCACTATAATTTTTGTCAGCTAATTAGCGGCTCTGCTACTTGTCCCAAAAGATGGAAATCTTTAATTAGGCTCACAAAGGGACTGTGAAAAACCAACCTGCGGTTGGTGAGCGTGCTGCCAGCAGAGTGCTGGCACACAGCGTGGCAGAGATGTACCTGTCGCCTGCAGCTCCTGGAGAGCACAGCTTTATTGGGCAAAATAAGGAGAAGAGGGGGGTGGGAATGGGAGAGCTGATGCTGCCCTCATCCAGGGCTCTGCAGCCAAGTCAGGGCCCTGCAGGGGATGTGGGGAAGGAGTGCAGTGCTTCCTCCTCCCCTCTCCAGCAGTCTTTGCTCTCATGGTATTGGCAGCTTTCAGGTTTCCTCCCTCTTTTTGTGTCTGATCCATGCATGACTGCTTTGAAGCTCTCTGCAAAGCTGAGTCTGTGATGAGATTCTCCCTACAGCCCATATTAAAATTTCCCTTCAGTAAAGTGAGCTTCATTTGCGTGGAGATCTTGAATGCCTTTCCCTTTTCGATAGAGACAACCAGTGCTCTGCATTTCAATTTTGAGCTCAGACCGAAATGGAACATGCTTGTAACTTTGCAGACGAACCTGCCTGGAGGCAGAAGCAAAACCCATCAGGTGTGTGTTTTGATAGCACCAGTGCAAATGCAAGCACTGGGTGGTGGTCATGGGCAAAACATGGGGGTTGCCCATGGCAGAAGCTTGGGTTTTCCTTTTGCTGTCTGGGTGGCTGGTTCAGCCTGCACAATCCATTTAGCTGCTGTGCCTCTGCCTGAGCTCTGCTGGGAGAGGTTATTGCATTAAGATGCAGACTGGAAGATGGCAGTAATATGTTTTGTGCAGAGATGTGCTGTCTCGAGGTGCCCTGTTTGTAGAGGTTGTTGGCTACTGCATGCATGTATCTCCTGCCCCAGTTACCTTCAGGCTGAACCCTTGCACATATTCGTTGCCAGCGTATCCAACTATTTAAAGAAAGAAGGGGGAACAGCTTTATTTCAGTTATTTTCTCTGCTTTGCTCTCTCAGGATGCCAGCTACTCATGGTTATCAGTGGGACAGGAGTGCTTGACTCTGCTTGGAGGTTACAGCTGTTGTTTTATCAGCTCTGTGCCATCTTTTTGCATTAAAGAAGCAGTTGTTCTGTAGGCTGACGCAGCAGAGATGGATGAGGGACTGAAAGAGTCCCCTGACACAAGAGGGCCCGAGGTGTTTGATATCTCTGAGTATGAAATTTCACTGGAGTGACTTTTTGCAGTTAATGATCTGATGAGAAGCATGCTTTGATGGAATGAATGCTTGCAGTTAGAGACATCTTCTATTTTTCCTTCTGGTTTGGATGACGTTCTCTTCTCACACAATTCTCCAGCTTAATTTGCACGAGCATGTCCATCCTTAGGTCTATATAAATATATTTACTCCTTGGTTACACAGATCTTACTTATTCTGAAAACCTGGCAACACTGTTGAGAATCATAGAATCTAGCTATGACTAAAAGTTGTAACAACTGCAGACATGTTCAGAGGATGTACCTAAGGCACTCCTTGACTCCTATCAAGATGCTCCCCATATGCCTGCCTTGAGCCACCTTCTGCAGCCCCTGGGCAACGGACCTGGCTTGGATAGAGAGCAGTCAGAAACCACCAAGGGTTCTGTGCACAGACTGAGCTGCGAAGCTGCCCAAGTTGTGCAAGTCAAACTGATAGTCTCCCTCTCCTGGCGTTTATCCGTGGCAGCTACTTGCATCCCCCAGGCTTGGCTATCAGCTCTGCAGCTAATGAATTGCCCCATGATGTGATTATGCTTGGCTCTTCTCTCACTGTGCTGTCCTTGAAGCCTCATTCTCAATAAATCCCACGCAGCTCCTGGCCCGCACATACCCAACAATGAGCAACATGGGAAGGCTGCAAGCAGTGGCTCCCACCAGCAGATTTCTCAACCAAACAGAGGCTCTGTGTTATCTCAGGGTGGAAGAGCCTCTCCTGGGCATGCTGGCTTTCTCTGGAATGGTTCTGATTTGTGCAAGAGGGACAAAGAGCAGGGCAAGGCCTGTCCCTGTGGGTGGAAGATGCAGTGGCTAAGCCAGCAGTGGAAGGCAGTGAAGCTTGTCCCTTGGTGTGAGGCATCTCACCTGGCCCTGCTGCTGTGCCTCCACGTCCCTCCTTAGCTCTGGGGCATGTCAGCTCTTCTAATTAGCTTTGGTCCCATCTGAACCTGAGGCACTGCAGTGTTTTCTGCCTCCCAGATGGCTATGATTCTGATGCCTTGTTTTGGCTCTGTTGAAAGGCAGTTACCTCCTGTGCATCTCCCACTGCAGGACATTAAACCCCTGGGTGCCAGTTTCCATCCATCTGCATCCCTCCTCTCTAAATACTCTTCTACCCACTTTCCCACTGCCTCCTATGCTTACTGTTTGCTTTCTAAGAAGGTAGATTGCGGGTCTCTGGCATTGGGTGCTCTCAAGATGGAAAGAGTGAGATAATAGCAATGAACTCTCAATTCCCTATAACTCTCTTTCACTTTTGGCCTTTAAATTGGAGTCAGACTGCAGCTTGACCACCCTGGTCTTCCCCATGCCCTGACCCTGTCTTTGGATGAGGACCACAGCACTGTGCCGTTAAGGATTCATGGAGACATTTATTTTCATGTAGTTTAAGAAAGCAATTTTATTGAGTGAACATTTTATAACTTTGATCCTGTGATTTGCTCTCAGACAGTCCTTCAAAATGTCTGAAGGTGCTTATTGTCAGTAACAACGAAGTCATAAAGTGCAAAATAAGCTAAGAGAAGCTGTGGATGTTGGCCATTTCTGCCCCAAGACCTGTGTTGGTGTTGGGCAATGCCTGTGCACCCGTTGCACAAACTGGCTTTGATCCCCCAGTTTACCCTGGAGAAAACAATCCAAGTGTGTGCATTTTGACATCTTTGGAAACTTGCAGAGCCATCAGCAATTCTCAGCCTCCAGCTGGCTCCTGCACCCACCTGGCTACCCCACAAAGAATCCCCAGCACTGCGACGATCTCTTGCCACCACGAATGGGGCTGAGGTTGGGTGGTGCTGCCTCCTACTCTGGCCCTCATTGCCTTGGGGAGGAGGCATTCAGGTCTTGGCTTGGAAATGTGACACCCCTCGTGATGCTTCAGACTAATTGGAGGCGAGAACTGAGGTTTTTCCTGGACATCTCCTCTAATGGTGTGAAGCTTCTTCTCATTTCCATCCTAAATTATTTATGGCCAACTCAATCCCATTAGTTCTTCTCAGCTTAATTATTTTCTTTTCCAGCTGTGACTCCTTATACTTATAAACAACAGTAAGAACCTCTCTCAGCTCTCTAGACTCAACGGAATGAGCCAGCCTTCTCCAGTCTCCCTGTGAAGTCTCTCTTCCTGTCTTTGCGACCACACTTTTAGGAAGGGCTGTGCCTGGGAAAGGCTTCAGTTGTGGAGGGCTGAGCATGAGGTAATGGGGGGGTTTCAGTGGATGAGGGCCTCAAAAGTACCTTAAAGTAGGGATTAAAGAAGGAAAATACAGGCTGGGAGGATAGACAAAAAGGCTGAGATTTTAACATGGAAGTGGAGATTGTCCTGCCAAAGTTACCCCCTCATCTCAGCCTCATCCATCCCGGCCGTTTATGTATTTTTCAGTCTGAAATTATTTCTGCATGTTTGTACTGTCTTACTTCAGGCAATAGAATGTCTAAATCCATACATGAAGACCCAGCCTGGATCCTGACCTCTCACCCCAGGCTCTCTCTGCTCTGTGGGTGAACCACTATCACAGGAAGGTGCTGACAACCACTGGCTTTAACTCAACCACCATCTCCCCTGCTAAATGTGTCTGTAAAGCCAAAGAGAGAAGCTTACATAAACTGCTTTCTAAAGGTGGGTTTGTGTGGGTATATCCACAGCAACCCCTTAGTTTGCACATACATTATTTGCATAACTGTTACAAAGAAGAGCCCTCTGCATTGCTGATGCGTGAGAGTTTCTGCTTACTTCTCACTGATTAAATTAATTTACACTAAGTTGTAGTGCAGAAGCTGGAGTGATTTTCATAAGAGCTAATCCTACAGAGCCTCTCACAGAAGGTATTTCAATGACAGTGGTTAAGGGTTGTCCTTAGCTCCACCACCAGCCCCCCTTGCCTAGCTGTAGCTGTGCCATGAGCTCTGCCTCTCTGCCTGTGGCAAAATGTGGTGCTTGCACATCTCTTGCTGAGACTCAGAGCAGTGCTGCATTGGCACCAGCACCGTGGCTGTGCATGTTTCCTGTAATTCCATCCGTTTTTGGTTTCTCTTGTTGTCTTCCTTGGAATTACCACTTCAAATTTGGAGCTATAAATGGATCATTGCAGAAAAGAAAATGCAACTGCAACCCAGGGAAAGAGTGTGGTTGGCATCCAGATCCGGTACGTTAGGTCTGTGCAAAATCTGCTGCTTTTCCTTGAGGCACCACGACAACGGCCTCATCTTCCCCAGCACCCAGCAGCACCCACTGAGCGTGTCTGAAATCAGATCTGTTTTCTTCTGAAAATCTGACGGAGTGCTTGAGAAACGTGGCCTTGAATAGTTTGGGGAAATGGTGCCAGGCAGTCTGATTTGCTTTCTGACACGGTTCCAAAACACCAGTTGACTGGAAACTAACTGCAACCCCAGCAGAAGGATTAATCCAACTATTTTCTTAAGAAAACATAATTACTATGAATCTTTCCCAGCTTGCACAGAGTCAGCAGTAAGCCCTTTCCCTGAGCTGCTGGCTGTGGCTGCAGATCTGGCCGTGATGCTGTGAAATTGATCATTCCCCTTTGGCAGAGCCAGTGAGTGGCATCTGCAGAGACAATGCTGCTGGTGAACCCTTCCCTTTGCTGCCTGCACTGGGATATGCAGAGGTATAGGAAGGAAGTGGTTTTCATGTGAAATCTGTCACTGCTTTGCTACTGAAGGTGCAAGGTACACGTTGGGAGAATGGCAAAGGCATCCTGTGCTCATCCCTGGTGCCCTGCAATGGGTGGGATGGTTGTGCAGCAGGGCCTGGCTTTCTTCTTTCACTGGGTATTTTTCACAGGAAAACATCAGTTAAACAAAAAATTGCTGTTTTGATTGTTGCCTGCTGCCAGCTTTTCCTTTAGGATCTCCCTTTCCTTGCAGTAAGCTCTCCAGGCAGGGATTTATTAACCATTTTCAGAAGACTGACATGAAGGTACCGTGCAGACACCCATCATGATATGAATTTTAAGCTTGTTTCAGTACCTTCCTTATGAAAAGAGCTGGAAAAAAACCTTAAAAAAAATGCAAATTGATTTTGAACTAATTTGAAACTTCTCTGCAGTTAGTTGGTTCTGATGGCTTCTTGGGCAGAAGTGTATTGTTTCTACCAAGGGGGGTTCACATTGGGTATTAGGGAAAATCTCTTTTCAGAGCCGAGATGCATTGGCACAGGCTGCCCAGGGAGTGCTGAAGCCATTCTTCCTGGGGGTGTCCATGAGCTGTGGGGATGTGGCATGGAGGGACATGGGTAATGGGCGTGGAGGGATGGGTTGGACTTGGGCTTGAGGATCTTAGAGGTCTTTTCTGACCTTAGTGATTCTGTCTTATCCACTGGACACTTGTGCAGCCACCATGTTACTCCTCCAACTTGTTGTTAAAAGCCCTTGAAAATAAATCCTACTTTAAAGAGCCGAGCTGGAGAGCTGTGGTTGGACCCTGGGCCCATGACCTGCTCCACCAGGCTGAGGCTGACAGACAGCCAGGGAGGGCCCTGCTGCTGCTGCCCTACGCTCCTCCTGGAGCCCACCATTTGCCCTGCCCCTCTCTCATACCAGCAGAAAGAAACCCTTTTACTATCTTCAGGGCCTACTAATGGTTTTGTATCTTAGCTCTTCTACAAGCAAGAAGAGTCTGCAAATGGAAATAAAAAGCATCTGAAAGAAACAGTAAGTAATTTCTAACGAGCCTTTCCAGGATATTTTAAATGATGAAAAACCCCTCTGCTCTGCTTACAGTTAACCACGGTCCTTTGGAGCCAGGAGGCTACTGAATATTTTAAGAGCAATGTTATTTTTCAGCAGTTCACAGCTAATGAATTCCCAATTCATATCTCACAGAAGCTGAAAAACAAAAGAACAATCCATTTCCATCTGAGCTGCAATATGTTTCCCACTGCTTGTAGAACAGGTTGTGCTCAGAGCTTGAACCAGCAGGGTGGAGGTGAGGCCATGTCAAAGATTTTCTCTGTCTTCTGGCGCGGTCTGATGTGCACAGACTGCTGTATATTTCTCTTTTTGTAGGCTTTTTAGCTCATTTCACTCTAAAGCATGTGGGTCTGGGGACCACGGGTGCAGTTTACGGCTGGCAGTGATGGTGTGAATCTTTGCTCTGTGGTTTTTCATGTCAGGCCGTAGCTGAGAGGAGAGATAAGTGCAGACACGTTGCGATGTGTTTCACTGTCTTAAACAACAGAGTTACAGTTTGGCTACTTCAGGTCCAGGGTCTGCAATCTGCCTGTGCTCTAACTGTGTTAAAAGGGCACATTTTGAGGCTGCCAGGGACTCCATTTTCATATTATTTTGCTGGGCACTCCCCTATTTCTTCCAGTTCTGCTTTGCTAAGTGCCTGCAAAACAAATTACAGCCAATATTCCCTCATCAGGGCAGTGCGTCTTAATCCACTGTGCCTTTTGGTTTGTACGTGTTAATGCACCCACCCACACTGCGCTGGTGGAGACCTTGGAGGAAGGCACAGAAACACAGGGGCCATTAGGAAATGCAGTTTGCTGGGTGATCAGCTGTCTTTCTCTTGGCCTGGCTCCATGCATTCAGAATCAAAGGAGAGTGGCATAATCATCTCCTCCAGTGGTGACCACATAGAGAAACTGATCTAATGTAGTCTGGCTCTAGCAACAAAACCTGTGTGTGAGCGCAGATGGGAAGATGCTGTATCCAGAGCAGTATGGGTGTCACTTGGACCTTACCAGGGCAGGTCTTGGGAAGTGCATTTAGGTACAGAGTTCACCAACTTAAGCTCATAGTTCTATTTTAAGTATCTCTGCAGTTAAACGAAGGCTGGTGTTCACCTCTTTCCTGACTCAAAGAAACCTTGGCTCATGAAAACATTTCACCAGTGTTGGGAATTTTCCAAGGAATGTTTAGATTCTGGTGTATCAGTCATGAAATTAGCTGCTGGGACAACCCCCAGCTCCTGGTGCTGGAGATCCCTCAATTGCTGCTGGTGCTCCCTTTCCCATAGAGGCAGCACTTGGAGGCAGATTCTTCAGCTGACAGAGCATCCCATCAGCTCACCCTCAGTGAGCACTTTGCTCAGGTCCAGGCTATGAGTTTCTGACTCACGTAGGATCTCGCTTCACCATGTCTCATCTCTTCCCTGTGACTCTGTTGATCATGGGCTGGGCACAAAGTATTTGTGGTTCCTCCCGCACCAGTGGTGTAACACCATCCTGGGATCAGAATGCTGGCTTGCATCTTAGCTCTGCTTCTCTCTACTCCATCATTTTCACCTTGTGGTTACCTCTGCATCTATAATGAAGTAAAATCTGAGTGCAGCCTCTTCAGTAGTTGGGTCTTGAAGCATTTTAACTTCAATATTCGGGCTTCAGGGAGTTGTCAATAATACCTAAATGGTGAAATCAATGTGCTTCCTTAGAAACAGAAGCAAAAGAGGAAAATGAAAGTACAAATGGATGTGTGAGCCTCTGCCAGCACCTTTGTTAGAGTTTGTTAGGAAAAATACCCAGGGAAATGTAAAATCAGAAAGGGTATTGCACACAGCCAGAATATTGTGCACCACTGGGCAAGGCACTTTGTCCCATACCTCTGCATTCACCCCAGCATTTATAATGACTTTTTCCATGACAGCACAGGGACCCTTGCAGGGCATCCATCACATTGATCATTGCTGCAGGCCTGGGCCCTTTCCCTGTCCTGTCCCAGCACAGTCACAGGGGTGCTGCAGACCTGGGCAAGCTGCTGTGCCTGCTGTTGTTATGCCATTGCTTCTGGAGTATTTCTTTCAGCTTCCCTGTGCTCCCCAGTACGCAGCGGCACAGCAGGTTGGTTTGGCTCCATCTCCTGCTGGCTGTGCAGATATGTGGCTGGTCTGAAGAACTGCAAGGCTGACAGTAACCGGTGTTTGGAGAAATAGTTGGATCACATGTATGGTAGGGGAGGAATCCAGCGAGAGCTGTGACACAGTGAGAGCAGCCCTGGCTGCTGCTGTCCCTGCCACCCCTGAGGCGTTCCAGGGTCGAGGACCTGTGTCAGGTCCCACGCAGCTGTTTTCCTATGTCCCTTGCTCAAACCTTCAGCCCTCGGGATCGTGCGGTTTCCCGAAAATGTCACCTTTGTTTTAAAAGGCCCTTGGTAGTGGGTCTGATCTGAAACAGGTTGGGGAAAGAGCTCTGAAATTTCAGGTTTTGGGGAAAAGCCTGGAAGCTCTGCGGCTCCCAGCCCATGCTGTCAGCAAAAACCATCCCAAACTCTTAGCTCCTTATCTCCCAGCAGGGTAAATATTTTCTGCATGAGCAGGAAGGAGGAGGACGGATGGACACATTTTTGCAGGAAAATGTTACAGCTCTGGGAACAGGGACTTCAGAGCCATCCTTATCCATGCTGGCAGCAGGGCTGCGCGCTGGAGGAGTGCACTCACCCTTCTCCATCAAAGGGAAGGATTTGAGCTAGCTGCTCTCAGGGCACCCACTGCTCCATGCTGCCTTTCCTCCCTGTGCCAGCTGGTTCCTGGCTTGGGTGCCAGCAGCTCAGAGCATCCCAAAGGCGTGCGGGGTCATTGCCCTTAGGGGGGAGCCTATGCTGGGAATATGAATAAAGACAATTATTAGTGGTGAGGGTATTAGTGAGGAGGAGAAGGCTCACTGCAGCAGCACGCCATGACCAGCACAGGGAGACATTAGGCTCCATCTGATGAGGTTTCTTCCTTTTGTTTTGTCTCTAAAAGAAACAACATTGTATCCCCATTTTGTCTCTATTCGGTGTAATCGGATCACTCCCTTCAAAGAGGCTCATTTCCTGCTATTGGGACACTGAAGCTATTCTTATTTATTTTTCCACAGGCCTCTCTGTTTCTAATTACTTCGTGCTGATGCTGTGGGAATATGCTGAGGCTGTGCCACCTCTGATACTGCCAAATGGCTCTGTGATACGCAGCAGTGCCCCGGCCCCTCTCCAGGTATTTCCTGCCAGCGGTTTCCTCTTTATTCCTGACCTTGGGTATAAGATAAAGCTGATTTCTGATAGCTATAGGCCTAGGGAGCAAGCAGGCAGCAAGCACGTGGTTTTGGTTTTATTTTTTAATGGCAGTCGGTGAGGTTCTGCTGTGCTAGAGATGATGGAGACCGGCGGTGCAGAAAAAGCTCTCCATATGCTCACACACAAATAATAGCTGACGCAGAGCCACTGCTGCTGCTCTGGCAACAGCTGCTGGGCTTGTTCTCTAAGAAAAATCACTTGATTATTTTTTATTTGCTGGACATCAAAATTCCCCAGGTGTGGGAGGTCTCTCTTAAACTGATTTTATTTGGAAGAGCCTAGGAGAAACATTTACTGGGAACTGAGGGGAGGGGAAAACCTTTACGGAGAAAGGAATGGAAGTAAAAATTATATATATAGCATATAAGCATATGGTTACGCATCCTATGCATTTATATGTACACTTAAGTTCAACTAAATGTAAAGCTGATAGTGCCATTGCGCTCCCGAGATTAAGCTGTGGATTTTAAATAAAGAGAGAAGGGCAAGGAACCAACCAACCAAAAAGGTCCATGTGACTGCTATCTAGATAATTTAATTAATTTCCTAACATAAACAAGGGCAGGCTGATTCCCACCTGCCACCTGCATTACTTTGGCTCTGTTGCTATAAAATGGTTGATGTTATGAAACAATTCCCACTGTTCATGTTTTTCTGACGTTGCCTTCTTGTCTGTGCACTGCAACTGTTTCTTCCCATGAAGCCCCATGGAAGGAACGGGGTTCCCGGGCTCCATCCTTGCTCCAGGTAAGCCCAGTGAGCACTGCAGCTTACACGGCACTACGACACTTTCCCTCCCTTGCTTCCCTCTCTCTGGTTGAATTATAACATGTATCTGTTAGGCTGTGCAACAACACATGACACTGCATTAAAAGATAGATAACAAGGTAGCACGGCCCTATTAGCTTCTTGATTTTGTTTGTGGTTGTTACATTTAATCACAATGGTTTCCTTGTGCCAGCCTCATTTAAAAGATGCATTGTCACATAAGTGCAATTCTGAAAAAAATAGATGGAGATGTACTTTGAAATAGGACTGTTAGTCACAGCATTTGTTGCTTAAATTAGTGCAGCAAATAATGTGTAGTTATTTTGTATCTTTTCTTTTTCCAAATACTTGTGGCTTGATATGAAAACTAGAGCTGCTTGTTGAAGGCAGCATCAACTTTCAATCCTGTAACCACCTTAGAAAAGCATTAACAGCCCTATGGATTTCCAGCAGAAACAAACAAACAAAAAACACACGTGGGCACCTACAGCTGTTGCTTGAAAATCAGCAGAGGGGCAGGTGCTCAGCTGAAATGGCTCCCAGCTGCCTGCTCTGCAGCTCAAGGGCAGCTATGGATGCTGTTACAGACTGATCCAGGTTTAGGCCAGCACTTACTCAATGCAAACCTTGAGAGAGCAGTGTCTGGCAGCTGGCAGCCTCGGGGACACACCAGCTTGTGGCATTTTCTGGCCATAACCATCTTGAATAAATAAATAAGTCCAAAGCAGCACGCTGGCTCCCTTACCTCTGCTAGTTCTGAAACAGAAAAATGAAACAAACTGGCACCATAGCAATTACTCAAGCAGCTGTTCCATTGCTGCATCCTCTCATCTCCTGTTAAGAACAGCTGCTCAAACAAATTGGAAAAGGGCAAGTGACAAACTCCTGTGTGCGCTGGGGTCTCATTTATCACCCCCTCTGTACATTTTGTTTAGATTTAGGCAGCACAAGAGGGTGTCACACGGCTGATAAAGCATTGCTTTGTGCTTTACCAACTCTCAAGCCTGTTGTAAAATCTGCCAGCAAAGGGAGTGCTGAAATAAATAAATCAAAAATCCATGAGGAAATGGAATGTTTCAGTAGGCACACTTCAGCTTCAACTAGCAGATTTCCTCAAGCAGAAAATCTCAGTGTTGTAGCCCACATCCACCCCTGTTATAAACAGACACAGCACTGCAGATTCCACAGGGTTAACTCTCTCTAAAAACCCAATTCTGGCTTTATGTGTTTAAAACCCACTCTATGTGGCTGTTCCAAAGGAAGTCATGCAGCCTGAGTACAAACACCATGTAGCACTCTAAGTGTCCCACACGTTTACAGGGTGAAGGGCTTAGTTCTGCTTTCCTACCTGGACTTTCACTGATGTCATGTTGAACAGCTTCAATTTCTACCCAAGGAAATAAAATTACACATCAAACGATTCTCTATACTGGCCCTTAATTATAATGTAAGAAAAAAAATCGTGAAACCCAACCACGCTCTGTCAAACAGAGTACAAAGTCTTTATTCACCAATAAGTTAAGTGTTCTCATAAATAGATGTTGCCTTTGTACGCTGTGTTGAGTATGAAGCAAGCTTCAATTATTCTTCAGATTCTGAGCCTTCTTCATCTTGACTGATTTGGAAGTAGCGCAGTTCATACGTCTCTTTGTCAGATGCAACAACACGAAGCCAGTCACGCAGGTTGTTCTTCTTGAGGTACTTCTTTGTGAGGTATTTTAGGTACCTTACAAACATATAATTAATGTTAGAACTTTTGTCACCTAACATTCCTTACTCATGTCTGTACTCTACTCATGACACAGCTCTAACAGGGCAACAGTGTACATTTTACGTGCTGAATTTTTCGAGGGGTGACTCCACTTAATGTGTGATTTCTTGATATAATTCATGTATTATCACGTGTAACAGATAACAAACCGACATTTTCACTTCTGATATGTAAGAACTTATTTGATGCTTCTTGACCTCATGGCTCGCTGCCAGCAAGAGCACCGAGAAGTGGCTCTAAACCTTGTTCTAACACAGCAGCTACTGGCACATCTGTATCAGAAAAATGGAAGGAGAGGGTGGGGGAGGAACTGTACCCAGCTCAGTGTACTGATCTACTGCATGCTCCCATGAACTAACAAACTAACTGCTGTAAAGCTCCAGTTGGCTTAAGGGGTTCTCTTGCCCCAGCACATCACATATACATACATTTTAATACAACTTACTATGTAATAAAACAGCCACTCCTGATATGAATTCAGCTGCAGTTTTAAATAGCATACTTTCTTGCTATAGTTCTAACAAGCTACGTAAACGTTTTTGTATTACCATGTCTGTATTAGAGGGAACATTAATTTGCAGGTTAAAGCTTGTCCCTTAAGAAGCAGATGTTTTTTTAATATCTAATCCTGTAAATGTTTGTTTGAATTATGTATTTTGCTAATATTAACACATGCTCTGAAGTATTAGATATTTGCTAATATTAATACAAGCCAACATGTCTGTATACATTAAAAACCTGTCATATTCAGCTTATATATCTCTGCTCAAAGCCCATTACTTGCAAATACAATGAAAAGACATCAAGTAAGCCAGACCTTTTAGAAAACTGCTTCTCGGATGTCACTGTGATCTTGTTTTTCAAACGTTCAATGTGAACAGTGTTGCCCAAGTTTCCAGTTTTTCCGTTGACCTTAACCTTCTCCTTTAGGAACTGTTCCTGTTTCAACATCAGAGAAGAAATAGAACACTAGGGAATGGCACCCTAGGTATGAACTAGGGAAGGGACCCTAGTCATGGAGCAACGTTAAATACCACTCCTTGCCACAGTGAGTATCTACAATGCAGTAAGATTTCCCAGCATGTAATTAATTAAAATGACAAAGAATCCTTTGAGCTGGAAGGGACCTTTAAAGGCCATTTGGTCCAATCCCCAGCAGTAAAGAGGAGCACCCACAGCTCCATCAGGCTCTCTGAGCCCCGGCCAGCCTGGCCATGGGTGTCTCCAGGGAAGGGGCACCCATCTAATCTACGTAAGACACTTAAGCCCAGGCAGCTTTCAGGCACTGCTGGCAAATTAAAAAGCAGCTGGCTTTACTAACTTAGATTCTGGCTTTTCAAAGGCAGTCCGGCTGCCGTTCGGCACCAAGCTTTAACAGCACCACGCACACAGTCACCACTTACAAAGTTCCCGGAATCGAAGATTCCATCTTCCACAGGATGAGTCAGGTCAAGGCAAAACTTCCACGTCGCCTTCTTCGATTTTCTATCTTTTTGCTAAAAACGAAACGGCAACGACACCAGCGTTAGCTCCGCACCAGGAGGCATCTGTTCTCCCGCCGTCGGCGCCGCTCTCGGGCCCAGCCCCTCCCGCCCGGAGCCGCGGGCACCGTCACCCGGGCAGCGGCCCCACTGCAGCCGGCCCCTGCCCGGCACGGGCGGCAGGCAGCAGCAGGAGGGCCGCCAGCTCACCGAGGGCCGCCCACCGGCCCGCCTGTGTTGCTCAGACAACGGCCTCCCCGCCCGCACTCACCGGCGCCATCCCGCCGCCGCGACGCGCTCGCTGAAAGGAAGTGACTGGCCGCACGCCGCGCTCTTATAGCCTGCCGTGACGTCATGACGCAGGCGCGAGGCGGGGCAGTGCGCCTGCGCGGCCGGGGGGTGCCGGGAAGGCGGACGGGGCCGCGCCTCCCTCAGGAATTGTCCCTCCCGCCCTCCCCCAAGGACGAGTCGCAGACGGCAGGGGGAGCGAGTCACCTCTTTATTTTCTCTAATTAATTGTCATTAGGAACGAAAGCATTTCTCTTTTTCTCGTACAATTCTAGGCCGAGCTGCTCTAGCGTTAAAGTGTTCCTCGTTCGGAAAGCACAAGGGGGTTGGCCAACAGGCACGGCGCGGAGCACAGAGCGAGCGCTGACTGCGAAGCTACAGACGGCCCAATCCCCACCCACAGAACCACTCACCCACGTCACCCCAACGTTACAGGCGCCCCGGCAGTCCCCGTCCCCGCAAGCATCGCCCTGGTCCCCCCAGCACTGAGCTCTTTATTATTTCTGGAGCAAAACGCACACAATGACCATTTTCAGCTTACTGTGGGTGTGGTGTAAAACAACGCACCTTCTCAAACGTAAACACAGCCCCGGGTCTGCTGCTGCCTCAGGGCTCAGCTCTGGGGGGCTTGGAGCTGCTGCAATGTGGGGGGCATCTCCTCCCCGCCCTGCAGAGCAGCACGGCGCTGGGGTCTGCTTACAAGATAGGGAACAGGGGTTTCAGTGACACAGAGCAAACATTCAGACCAACACAGCGGCTCCCGGCTCACAACAAGTTACTCCTGCAGGCACCGGAGCTCACCTGTGCCTTCGGTAACCTGCGTGTGAGATATGCAACATATCTTTAAGGTCTTTTGATCCTGAAGTTTAATTCTACTGTAACAAACTACATTCTAATCACTCAAGCAAAAAAAGTGGGGTTTATTGAATTCTGAATTCTGTAAGACTGACCTGCAGTAACCATAAGAGTTTCAACTGTCAACAAGTTTGACTTCTTTACAGATTCTGTAAAATTACCTGTATTGTGAAGCTACAGACCGTGCACCATTTCTGGGTACATCATGGGTTAGAAAAACCTGCGAGAGGCTTGAAAGCAGTTACATTAAAACAATGAAACTCGGCGAACTTCTTAAAAAAAACAGCCCTGAGAACATGGCTCAACTAGCAGGAGCCTAGTTGAAAAACCACCATTAGAAGCAAAAAGTTGAAGGATCTGTTGAAATCTTTAAGTATTATGTGCCAACAATTGAGGCAGGAAATACTGCGGTCTTTCCAATTCTGTAAAGTACTATGAGAAACTCAATGAATTGGAACCATAAAAAAATGCATTGTTTGGAGTGGAAATATTTGTCTTTACCTCCTAGTCTTCACAGCCTTTATTTTAAGCAATTGCGTGAGCTATCAGAAGCTTAGTTTTCTATTTTGATACAATTTGTTTTAGAGTGTTAAAGACAATACTACAAAACAAGTAGTTGGATGATGTTTGTTTTGAAGTAAAGCTACGAAATAGGAATTTTCCTAAGCATTTGCTTAGAGATCTTAAAAATACGCATCTATATGGACTACTGATCACAAACAAAGTTGTTGCAAATTATTCTGACAGTAGACTGAAACATCTAACCTTGGAAAAAACGTCTCAAAGACTTGTTCTAATTTAGAAGCAACTTTCAACCTTACTAAAACTTGAAGATTATGCTTAAGACTCGTGCTTATGTATTATTATCTATGGGAAACTTCATGCATGACGAGGCAATGCTATGCACTTCCATAGTGTTTGAAGTGCTTCACAAACGACAACTAAGTATATAAGAACAAACCTATACTGAAGTACTGAATCATTTAGGTCTTGCAGAACTGAAGGTTGCAATAGGACATCCTTAAGCCCCAAGGAAGGTTCTTCCAGCAAGCTGGAGGTCATGAAAATCTTGATCTTTAGATTGCCTTAGTACCTGAAAACTCCAGTCAGGCCAGGATCCCACTTGTAGAAACAGGATGAAAAACAGCCCCTGTCCTAGAGAACTTACAGTCTAAGTAAATACTTAGCCAAGTCTAAGTAAATACTTAGACTGTGGGCCAGTGGCATCGAACACCTGTCTTCCAGCAAGGGTTTGGGGGGACTGACAGGCACCTGAAAGCAGACTGAAACCCTACCAGAACAACAAATCCAAGTCTTGTAGATTTCAAGCCTTTTAGAAAGCATTCATAATAATGACTTCCCACTGGGCAGCTGATCACACAGATCAGCTTGCTGTTAAGACTATGACCAATGGTTTCAGTCACCATCAACCCCAGCAAAGCCTGTCTCTTAGGTTTCAGTATGGAGAGGCAGGAAAGGACATAGTGCAGAGCTGCTTCAACTGTTAGCATGCCCTTAAAAACCGCTCTGAACGCATCAATCTCTTGGATCTACAGCTTTTTGAAAAGGTCTGTCATTTCAGTCAAGGAGCTATTTATAGAGCTCACCTGCAACGTGCACTGTACTAGGCAAGAACATGCAGCAGTATCCTACTTCTGCCAGGTGTCCAAGATAACTGTGCTTTATTAATTAACAGAGTGTATTTATTGCTGTCTTTACCTTCATTGTACTGCTCTCCATCATGAGATGTCTATGAAGAACACATGCTTTTGCCCCCTGCGTTAGACTTCCAAGACTTGCTAAGCCCTAAAACAGTATGTACAAGGGCAGTTCACGATAGTTGCCGTGAGCCCTTGTGGGATTATAAAGTACAAGTTGGAAACACGTTAAGCAGTAAGCAGCAGTGTTAAGTCTGACTCTCATTGCCAATAGCCTGAATTGTGCAGATTGCCTAACGCAGCACACTAGGTGTTCACAAGTTGTCCTACATCAGCCAATAGCTGCTGAAGCTTAAGCCAAGTCCATGAAATGGTTTACGCGCTGTGAGGAGAGACTGAGCCATGGGCTAAGAAGTTTCCCACTTATGAAGAGTCATTAAGTATCTGAATTCAAGTTGAGTGCTATAAACAGGAGTAAGCTAGTTATCCTTCCATGACTAGTTCTGTGAAGCTTTCTGTTTGCTTATTAAGCTACTAAGTAGTCAGAGGCATGCACGCGTGTTTTAATGACTCAGAACTCCCGTGGATAGGAGCTGACTTTTTAAACGGTGTAGTTATTTTTTATAGTTAAGCCATCGTTGTTCAGTATTGTTTGTCGAGTCTGTATTTTGAAAATACAATAGTTCAATTTAAAAAGAAACACATGCATTTAGTTTAGGCTCAACGATACAATTTGTCCCACTTTTTGAAAAACCACGTGGTCCTTGTGCTACAGAAATATGGTCTGAACCTGAAGATTGAAACCTAAAGCTGGAAGCACTGCAACAGATTCCCATGGAGTTTGTCACCCTTTTATAGTTTAAGATAAATACAAAGGAAAGCAATTGAACTGTTTTTTTTTTCTTTTTTTTCTTTAAGTCTGACAAAGGCCTCGAGTGAAAGTCTATAGCTTTAGCATCCATTCTCACCTTGACCTATCTATGTCTCATCTACTCAATACTCAACTGCCTGCCTAAACCACAGGTAGGCTTTGACACCATTTTAACGTTACAATAAGCCAACAAGTTGGCAAAAAAGAATACAGAGGTAATACAGTTAAGTTGCACATGGCCACTGGGGCTTGGTCAAGCCAGCTGGCATTTTTGATCACTTGAGTTTCTTGGTCTAAAATTTGTGATTGGTACCTACAGTTCTGCAAGAGTCCCAATCCACAAAATATTTAAGCTTTAAAAAAAAAAAAGCAACTTTTATTGTCAGTTCTATCTAAACATGTCAAGAAAAATACTATTTGTGCTCTAGGTCACTTTATAATCCTAGATACCTACTAGCTTATCTAAAAGCCCCTGAATACTGTATTTTGTCTGTTCATACAGACAAACACTGTTTTGCTCAAGCAAATAAAAATTATATCCACTAGTAACACCTGATCGGTTTCTTAGATCCATAGCTGAAACCCACAGGAATGTTAAAATAGTTACAATTAAGGAATTAAAACCTCAGTGATTTTGAAAACTGCCAGTTAGCCTGCAACACTAATCCAGAATCCAGCACTGCTTTGTAACAATTCAAAAAAGAAATGAGGTTGCTTGTGAAGGCCAGAGCTTTGGTGACAATCAGAACCAAATTTAAAGATCTGTGGTTTATCCAGACCTGAGCAGTTGCCCGTGCCTGGCGATCCTCTTTATTTGCAAGGCTTTATGGCTACAGCACATTCTTCATTCATTGCACTTATGACGGATATCTGGAAGAAAATACACACAGGTTATTTCCGACCCTCGAAAGAGGAACTGCTCCTAGAAGTTACAGGCAATCACACTTCATGGTGCAAGGTCATGGCATCTTAAGACTTGTTTTCAGCTTTAGGTTGTTTCTGTAGCCCACAGTACTTCACAAAGCTCCACACAAGAAAGAGTGGAAGCTCCAATCTACACTGTGCACATAGCACCATTAGGATTTATCCAGACATCTGAGACTCGTATCACTTCACTGTCAACAGAGCTAGGCTTCAGTGCCACATGGCACACCCCAACACAAATGTCCTACATGCCAAAGAACCAACCCCCATATTTCTAGCCCTCTCTTCGTGGAATAATACAAATAACTACACAACGAAGAACATCTATTATGATTTCAGGCAAGAACAATTAACTATCTCTCTTCTTGTCTGCTTTACTCTATTCTTACCTGCACATCTTCATTGGCATTGAATTTTCCTTCGATTTCTTTGCCCAGATCACCTTCTGGCAGCTTTAGATCCTCACGAACTTCACCACTTTCTGTCAGCAGGGAGAGATACCCATCCTGGATCCCTATCAGCTGCGAAGAGAAGTTCATTTTTAAGAAATTTAACATCACTATCACTAGTAGGCAGCAAGGGAAGACAAACAGAAGGCACAGTTAGCTGTTACACTAATTCTTTAGTACTGTGTTTGTAACAGTTAAGAACCTAATTTAATTCGCCTTGTGAGGTCAGCAGCATTCTAAGCAGGAGATCTCTATCCAGAGAACTCTGACAATTTTAACAATCGACTAAATGCTTCTGGTTCAGTAATGCCACATCTAGACAGGCAAGTCTGCCAAACCCTCAGTTCTCTAAGGGCAACAGTACTTTGTTAACTGACAAGCAGTTTTGTGGTAAAAATAGTTTACTTGTAGCATTAGGAATTTTACATTTAAGTGTGGGAAGATAACAACTAGTAACTCACTTGGTAATCGTTCCTCTTTATATTTGGGACATCCATGTTATGAGTTGATGGGCAAATATCTTCATATTTTTTCCCATTGAAGATATCAATACCAACCAGGTGAACCTACAGGAAAAAAAGAAAGAAAATCAGCCACCATCCAACCCACAGAAGCCAAATGCCACTCAAATCAGTACTGCTGGTCCCATGCGGGGTTTCTTGTCTTTTTTTCTTTTTTTTTTTTAAAAAAAAACTAACATGTGAGAAAAAAATCTCCTCAAATCCTTTGCTTGCTGCGTGAGAGCAGCCCAAGCCCTGAGAGAAGGACCCTCAGGTATCCTTACACATTTCAGATCATCCACTACAGGAAGTGAGTGAAGGCTAGAGTCTTCACCTTCCACCATTATACAATACAAGGTAAAGCTCAATGTGGTTGACATTTGGTATGTGTTTCTTAAAAGAACATTTATTTCACGTCCCAGCTGCTGTGTGAAATAGAACAGTGACAGAGGCAAGAGGAAGGTTAAGGAGAACAGAAGTGGCCACGTGCTGAGGTGAACGCTGCTCCCATCTCTCCTGATGCCTGCAGCAGCTTCCCAGGGCAGCTAGCACATGGATTAGCAGTTTACAGCCTACTCTACTCAGCTCCCTTCACTCTTACAACTCATTCAGTATTTAGTAATACTATATAAGTCCAAAAAAAAAAAAAAAGCCATAAAGTGCAAGGAGAAGAACAGAAAAAAAAAACCAGCAAAGGCTTGGTATTTTCTAGTTTGGACAAATGCTAAATACCTCGCACGTATCACACGAGGCTGCGGAAACTTAAGAATCAAGTGAGGCCGTGTCTGTAGATCTGTCTCACTGAGTGAGTGGAGGGGGAGCCCAGCCCCGGACAGCTGCAGGGCCAACTGCTGGGGCAGCACACGCTGCGTCCTGCTGAGCGTCGGTGGGGCAGACGGCGCGGCCCAGCCACGCCCTGGGGATTTCATCAGCCCCTTCCAGAACTTACCCTGCCCCGCCACCGCACAGTTTATCACCACCGCCGCGTAATGCTTCCAACAGCCCGGGGCAGGGAGATCCCCCGGCCCGGCTCTGTCCCCGGCCCTTCCCATCCCCGCTCGGAGCGGAGGACACGCGGCGCTGCCGCTCACCTTGGCGTGGCCGTGCTTGCCCGTCTTGGAGGTGGACATCTCGACGATCTTACAGGGGCGCCCCTTGAGCACCACGAAGCCGTTCTTGCGCAGCGCCGAGCACTGCATGGGGTAGGTGGACGAGGCGCCGGCATCGCCCGTCGTGAAGTCCAGCTCGTCGGCCATGGCGGCGGCTGCGGGGCTGCGGGGAACGCACAGCGTCGGTCCGAGCGCGGGGCCCCACCGGATCTCCCCCCCCCGGTGCCCGCGGGGCCGGAGAGCCGCGCTCCACCCGCCACGTGCCCGCCCTCGGGGCCCTCGGCGCCGCGGCCCAACCGCCTTCGGCGCCGCGGCCGTTAGCGCCGGGCCCGGAACGGACGGGAGCGGGAAAAGGTGGGGGGAGTTGTTCCGGCGGCCCCTCTTACCTGCGGAGCGCGGCGGGGCGGCCGGGAGGGCGGGCGGGGGCACGGCGCCGCGCACACGCGCCCGACCACTGCGGCGGCCGGCGGGAAGGGGCGGCGGGCGGCGGGCAGCGCGCGCACCACGCCCCGCACCACGCCCCTCCACTTCCGCCCGCTTCCTCCTCGCTGATTGGTCCGCGCCGCTTTGCCCCGCCCCTCCCCTGGGCCCGCGGCCGGCCACGTGCGGGGCGCTACGGAGCGCGGCGCGGCTCAATCGGCGCCGGGCGCGCAGCTCGGCCGCTAGGGGGCGCCCTCAGCGCCGATCGGAAGCCCGCACCGCGGGGCCTGTGGGGGGCGCGGCGGGCCCGGAGCAACGCGCCGCCGTGGCAGCAGGCCGAACGGTTCTCGAAGGAGCCGGGGTTCGCTGCTGTTGCCGTGGTTTGCCGTGGTGGAGCGGGCTGGAGCCGAGCACGAGCGATAATTCATCTGCTGGAGTGCCAGGTTATAAACTTGGTTCGTTTGCTACAGTTAAGAGGTGGATTTTGTGTGCCCCGGGAGATCTGCTGTACTAAACCAAAGCTATTTGCTGAGGTGCAGCTGTAAATAATATCTGTTGTTTTCGACGCAAAACAAATGTTCCAGCAGTCTTTATCAGAAATTCATTAAAAAAATTGAAAATCAGGTGCATCGGTCACTGCTTGCAGGCATCACTCATGTGTCGGGGTCAGCATTTATTTTCCAAAGTGTGTTTCTCGGTAGTACTGATGTACAACAATAGCAATTTGGTTTCAAAGCCTGTTTGTAACTATCAGTGCCTTTCATCTTTGAATGTATTTCTTTTCTTGCACGTGTGCTTAGAACGCCGCACACCTGGATCGTGTCTTTTCCTTTGAGTAGGCTCGGTATGTTATCAAATCTTCAGCTCTCCTATCTAAGTCTTCATATCAATCACGCAGCAGAAATGAGCAGTAGTCAGAGAGCTTTCGGAAGGTTTAAAATAGCTGAGGACAGATACAACTGGCTCATATCTTGAAGAAGTGTCTGGTGCCCTGACGCACCTCATTAAGGCCCAGCCTCAGCCAAATGCGTTTCAGCCAGCTCCAGGGCAAACACACAGCCTTGTTTCCAGGAAACTCAATGCAGCACGGGAAGCATCGCTCACCTGGCACATCGATCCCCCCACAGGACAGTGCTGGACTCAGCAGACCCTCTGTGTTCCTGCATACAGTCTCTGTGCAGCCCAAAGCAGATGAAAGAGCCTCTGCTGTGACCTTCCCATAGGCATCGCGCTCTGCTCCAGGCACTGCTTGAGCGCTGCCATCCACCCTCTGCTTCTCCCAGTTATGAGCGCAGCACCAGTGGCTCATCCCGTGTTTGCAGTGGCCTTGAGAATGGGATTCTGGGCTGTCCCTACAATTATTAGGGGCTGTGTATCCTGGGATGCTTTCAGCTCCTGTCACGCTGCCTCTTCCTGCTCCCTGATCACTCTCGACTCATGTGCTCTGCCTGGCTGTGCAGATGGGATTGGGCAAGGTGCGTGTCCTGCTGTCAGAATTACCCTGGGCACACGCTGCAGGTATGAGGCAAGCAGTGCGACAGTGCCAGGGACGCTGAGCCAGCTGGAGCCAGCTGTAACTTGCACCAGGAGGAGGGAATATGCATTGCAGCTCCGTCATTCGCTCCTCCCAGGCTGACGCCACACGAATACCAGTACATGTGCCCTCCGGGGAGCCTGGCTTCTGGCCCCAGACCTGCTGTCCTGCCTTGCAGTTCCTCAGCGCCTGTAGGTTTCGGTGGAAGATAAGGACACAGAGCACCGTCAGACCCTACAGCGCTGGTCCCTGCGTGTGCACTGCTTCAGCTTCATCCTCATCAGCTGTTTGAGTCGGGAGAGGGGAGGGCACCTCTTCCCCGTGATGAAAAACAAGTTGAAGTGAGGCGGAAAAACTGGTGATAAATGAGTGTGGAAAGTGTTAATGGAGCCAAATGTCCTGAGCTTATTGGATTAGGAAAGTCAAACTAATTTTGAAATTACGCCTAGAGAGTGGCAAACCAGATACTGTTCGCCATTTATCTGACACAACAGAAAAGTCTTAATGGCTGTCATCTCAGCACATTAGGAAAACACTGTCGAAGCTCTTGCTGACAAGATGCTTTCTCAGGGGCTATTAATTATATTGCATTATTAGCTAACCATGGTACGGGAACATATTTTGCATGTTAACTAAAGTGCAACGACCAATTAGCTAATAAGTATGACTTGGTCTTTTAAATCTTAATGATTAGCAACTTCATAAAACTGTAACACAGAGATAAAAATAATGATTGAACAAGCGGTGTCATAAGAACAAGTTTCAGCTGGAACTTGCGTGTAACAAGGGCAGATAACGTGCTAATTGCCAGCCTGATGGGACGAGGCAGACGTAAACGTATCTGCAGATCTGATCAACCCGTGTGCCCTTTCCTGCATCCCCACGCACGGTAAAAGTGCACTGCAATAGCTCAGCCCAGTGTATCAGCTCCATCCCTCCCAGCAGCGCGGTGAGGACAGGGATTGCCAAAGCACTGCGCAGCACCCAGCTCTGCCATCCTCTCCGTGCACCCTTCCCCGCTGCAGCCACTAGCAGAATTAATTTGAATGAATGCTGCTCAACTCAGCACTGACCAAGCAAGGGGAGCATCCAGTTAGCTCGCAGGAGTCCCACTGTGCTGGCAGCAGGCTGTGGGAAAGCACACAAGGGGAAAGACGCAGCTTTCTGCTGGTAACCATTTTTTACTGTCGTTTTACCTGTGGCTCTGAACCCGTGGTGAAGTTCAGGAATACAGCTATGGCAGCATGGGCATTGTTAAACTGATGCCTGTGCTACATTACAACCAACAAATCAGGCTTTTTCTTGTCATTTATTTGGTAACACGCAGGAAAACAAAGGCTGCTTGGCTCAGTGTGTTGCTAAACAAGTGACACCTCACCACTGCATTATTAATTTTGAATGCAGTCCCTCCTGAAAGCGCCACTGACTGATGCTCCTCAGGCATCTGCACGAAGCTCAGCTGCATGCCAGCAGAGATGCTTTGCAGCTGCGCAGCAAACACCACCCACAGAGCAAATGTGCCCTGCTGGAAAAAATACCTCCTGTCTGGAGATGGACACGTGTCTGAGATGTGCAGAGGGGAGAAACAACAGCACAAGCCAGCACACGCTGCAGATGATGTTCATGGTCACCTTTATGTAACAGATATAGATAATGTTGCTGTTATTGCAGGCATTCCAGGAAATGGTGAAGTCTCCTTCTCCACTGTACACCTGGGGCCGATGCTGGTCCTGGTGAGCCTCGTGCCTGCACTTCCAGTCGCTTAGAAAGAGCCAAAAATTTGCAAAGTCCACATGGGAAGGAAGCTCAGGACCAGAGAAGGGAGCACAAAGCTTCCCATCACAGCCACTGCAGTACTCGCCGTCACTGCGAGCTCACAGTGACCCAGCAGTGCTGATGTTTCTTCCTAAATAAATAAGGGGTATCTATCCTGAGAAGCTTGCTGGAAAGCCTTGTTTCATAGCAAGGAATATACAAATCTTAAAAGCTCCAGTAACAAAAAGCAGACTTTAGGGCTGGTCCCAACATATTCCCTCCAAAAGGAGGAAAAATCATTGCAGTTTGATATTGTCACATAGAAGTATCTCATAAAGAAGCAAAACAAGCACAAAGAAGGATATGCAAACACAACAGCCTCCTGTTTGCACGCTGCCTTTGCTGAAGCATGTCCAGACAGCAAACTCTTAAGTGGTGCAAACTGGAGGTCACATCAGGAGGGCACCATCCAGTGAATGAGGCAGGACCCCTTTACTCTGTGGTTAATTGTTACAGTTGGTCTAAGCACTGCACAAAAAGACAGAGGGCAGCGAGGGGAGGTGACCTGGCAATAGTCACACCATGGGAGAGATAAAGCAGAGAGGAACAGAAATAGTCTGCAACCACTCATATCAACCCAGACAGAGTTTCTTAGTTTGTCCCCAAAACACTGATAAATGCTTGACAGGCTTGAGAGGTGGGCTCATGCAAACCTCATGAAGTTCAACAAGACTAAGTGCAAGGCCCTATACCTGGCTCAGGGCAGTCCCAAGCATGAATACAGGCTGGGTAACGACTGAATGGAGGGCAGCCCTGAGGAAAAACACTTGGGTGGATGAAAAAAAGATGTCTTTGAACTGGCAATGAGCACTTATATCCCAGAAACTCAACTGTACCCTGGGGTGCTTCAAAAGAAGCGTGACCAGAAGGTCAAGGGAGGTGAGTGTCCCCTCTGCTCTTGTGGGACCCCCCTGGTGATGAGGCCCTGGCACAGGCTGCCCCAGGAAGCTGTGGGTGCTCCATTTCTGGAGGTGTTCAAGGCCAGGTTGGATGGGGCTTTGAACCTGGTCTAATGGGAGGTGTCCCTGCCTATGGCAGGGCTGGGACTGGATGGACGTTACGGTCCCTTCCAACCCAAACTGTTATGTGAATCTATGATCTGTGCAGTGTGCTGCTAACACAGCTGCACTAACAGGCGTTTTCTCAAGGCTTCAGATCACTCAGCAGGAGGAGGCAGCAAGCATGAGAAGAAGAGGTGAAAGCATGAAGCTACTGCATCACCCAACCCCTTTTTCCTTTGTTCCAGCTGAGTGATGACCCTGTTTCATATAACGCTTTGCCAGCTAGTAAGATCATCCTGCCACAATGCAGCGGGACACAGAGGCACGCATGTACGGTATTCCTCCCATTCTTTCCTTGGCTCTTCCTGCAGCTCAACTGCACCAACAGTTTCAGAGCAAAACGCCAGCTTGGCACCTGAGGCTGCATGGTGCAGGCAGCGCTCGGAAGTCCCGCAACTGATGTGTCCTCCTGGGCTGGCACCTGCAAGGTGTTCATGAAATGAGACTTTTGCCTAACGTTTCCTTCTGCATCCCTCCTTCCTGTGTGTGTGGCCAGGCCTATGCCTCCTCGCCGCCGCGCAGGTCTTCCAGCTCCGTCAAGGATTTGGCCGGGAGCTTCTTGCGGCGGAAGGCAGCTGCGATCTCCTCAAACGACTTCCCCTTCGTCTCGGGGACTTTGAGGTACGCGAACAGGAAGAAGACCAGCAGGAGGACGGCGAAGACGACGAACACGTACGGTCCGCACAGATCCTGCAGTGGGGCAACGAGAGCAGGGCACAGCCATCAGTACCGCAGCATGGCTTCTCGTCACCCCCGCCTGCAAAGCCTCAGAGACCTGGGGGACATGTGCGCATCCCGCTATTCTGCCCTGGGGACCTCACCCGCCACATGTTGGTACTGTTTTCGGGAGGTTTCTTACCGCGATGTACTGGAAGCACATCCCCACGATGAAGTTGCAGGCCCAGTTGCAGAAGCCGGCAACGGCGATGGCAGCAGGGCGAGGGCCTTGGCTGAACAGCTCGGCTACAATGAACCAGGGGATGGGCCCAGGCCCAACTTCAAAGAATATAACAAAGAGGAAGATGGCGATCATGCTGACATAACTCATCCAGGCGAACTGGCTCTGCAAGAGGATGCACTTGGCGTTATGGTTCCAACATGATTCTCATTAATTGTTGCTAATTAATTAGGTTTCTTTTTCAGAAATCACTCCTTATTCAGACAAGTAGGGGCTGGACGTGCAGAACACAAAGAGTGCAATGTCCCCAGGTGTTGCATGACAAAAACCAGCTCCAGCTATTGCCATTTTGTCCCTTCTAGGGACAAGTGTTTTCCAAACCTCTATGAGATGAACATGCAAAGCTTTCACCTTGAGGAATGCTTTGTCTTCTCTTGTTTGCAAATTACTGAGAAAAAGTGGAGATGAAGCCTTACCAGGAGCGCAAGTCCAACCGTCATGACCACGGCACTGATTAGCATGCCCATCAGACCAGCCAGGAACAGCGAGCGCCTGCCTGCCTTCTCCACCAGGAAGACCTGCAGAAACGCATGCAGCAGGTCAGTCACCAGCAGCCCTGTTCTGAGGAGGGTTAATCAGGTCCATTAGCAGCAAATATCTCGTTACCACCACTGCGCCTCACTCCTGCTCTTTTAGCTCATGTTGGTCAAGAGGCCACTGCACCTTGCCTGTGTGGCAGCTGGAGTCAGGAGTTTTGCCCTGGTGGCTCCCGGATTCCTTTTGCTTAGCTGATAGCCACAACGCTCAGCTTGCTCCTTCAGCACTTCTTGGACTCTGGTCATCTCACCCAGCTTTTGACATCTGTATCTGTACCAACCACTTCACCTAACGAGAAGATGGAGGTAGCTCCAGACGGCAACGAACATGACTTGCCTTAAGATACCCTGCACCAGCCTCTGAGGCTGCCTGTATCTTCCCTTCCACTTCAAAGGACACCTTTGGCCATTAGCTCAGCCTCAGACATCTCCTTTTCCTGTAATTACAGCCAATGATTTAAGCTTCCAGGAGATTGTCTGTGTTCTGGAGACAGATCATCCTACCGACTCGTGGAACTGCAGAGCCTCCACCTCCCTGCCCCCCTTGCCAAGATCTGCCTGGCTGTCAGTGATTCTGCCTTCTGGTCAGGGTCTGTCATTCATTGACAGGTGCAGGTAACTCTTTAAGTGTTGATGGCCAAGAGAGCATACATCCCCAGGGTAGATGTGGAACTGCAGGAGACCATCTGAGTTGAAGGGTCCTCCTCCGTACCTCGTTTCGCAATGAACACTCATGGCTTCTCCTCTGTATGGGACCTTCAATGGACTTGCTCTAAAGAGATTTCACCCCAAGACCTCCTACCTCCATAGGATGGACTAAGACCTGTATTTCTGCATTGCATCTAGTGCCACTTGCTGGTGGGTAAACGTCCCAATGCTCTCCAGAGATATGAGGGAGGTGGTCATGCTTGGCAGTTCCTGCTCTTCTTATAGTAATAACCACATTAAAAAAAAGAAAAAAAGTCTTCTGATTAGAATTGGATTAATGCTCCCAAGGGAGAGACATGGATGGAAAGGCTGGGGAAACTGGAACCACCCTTTTACTGCGGCAGAGCAATGCACAGTTCTGAGGAAGAGAAGTGCTCTGTTCATTTATTGCTGTGGAGCAGCCTTTGGATATCGATCATGCAGGCACTGTGTGCATGCAGAGGAAAATCTGAACGACCTAAGATAAGAAGGAACTCGTGAGCTGTCTGCTCCTGGGGCAAATTGGACCTGTGGAATCACAGTTCCAAGGTAACTTTTGTTTCAGGCTCAACGCTGATCTACCTGAGCTTCCCTGAACAAGACGATGCAGTGGTCACTCACAAGGCACTGAGCAGTGCTGTTTGACAGCAAGCATTTTCCAGAGGAGGGGATGCCCAGGGAAGGATTTTCCCCTGAGGTGTGCACGAGCAGCTCTGCAAAACCACGAACCCCAGCCCCAGCTCCAGCATAAAGTCAAGTTTCAAAATCAAATTTCAGCTCTCTCATTTTGGGAATCAAGGGCAGACATATTTACTTACGGAGATAACCGTGAAGACTGTGTTCACCACTCCAACGCCAATGGTTGCATAAACTGGTTGGCCAACGCCGGCTCTCTCGAAAATATTTGTAGAGTAGTAAAAGATCTATCAAAATGCATTAGGAGGAAGGATTAGGTAACAGGGATGCTGTAACTTTCTGTTCTCTCGAAGGAAGAATTTCTCCTGCTTGGCTGACATTTGAAGTTATTGAATTGTGATTAATCTTTTAAATTATTTATTGTAATAATTAAAGCCGAACCTTTCAAAAGAACCCGAGGGGGTTAAGAATCCTATTTAAATTTCCCTCCTGAACTATTGCATTTGCACTTTAGAAACCTCTCCTCCACGCGGCCCTATGTTTAATCTCGAAAATTGGGTTGCCAGCACTGAGCATTGGAAACAACTATTGTGATAGGACGGAGTTTTAAAGAGCTTTTTAGATATTGTTATATCGAAATGACTCCAGTTTCTCCCTTCTCTCAACAAATAAGGCAGTTCCTATCTTGTGGAAGTTAAGGACAGGAGGAGAACGTGGATTTCTTCAACATTTTTGAGAGTCTCACCGCGTTGATGCCTGAGAACTGCTGCGATATCTGAACCATGAGTGCCACGATCACCGCCTGCCGGTACTTGGAGGAGCTGAACAGCTGCCCGATGGACACCCTCTTTTCGCTCGCAGCTTCTTGCTTTTCCTTCTCCATCTCAGCAATCTCTTTCATCGGGTCACAGTTTCCTCTGAGCCTTTTCAGACCTTAAGAGAAATGAAAATCAACTTTTTTTTTTTTTTATTGCATTAGATTAGCGAGAGAACTCTCTCTGGACGTACACCCATAGCAAACACTACGGGAGGTGTAGGAACAGTCAGGTGAAGCCAGAACTTCTCTTACTTTTTTTGGCCTCCTCCACCTTCCCCAGCTTGATGTAGAGATAGCGGGGGCTCTCGGGGCACAGCAGCAGCAGGAAGAACTGCAGCAGAGCAGCCACCCCGGACAGCCCGAGCAGCAGCGGCCACAGCTCGTCATTGCCAAGGAGAAAGTCCAGACCCAGGACCTGGAATTATCGAGGTGTGTTGGAATGCAGTGAGAGATTTCCAAACAAAGCGTGGACAGCTTTTTTCTTTGCACTGTTTGCAAAGCGTTTTTGGATCCCCAGCACAACAGGCAGGACTTTGCCACCTTTTTCTCAAGGCTTTTTTTTTTTTTTCCAGGAAAGAGTAAGAAGATGCAGTCTTTTGGCTGCATCACATGAGTTGAACTCACGATTACATCATTTTCTGGCTGTGTCGGTCACAGTACATGGATGTGCCAGCCCGTGGCATGGCAGGGACACCCAACACAGTGTGCAGCTCTGCCCCTCTGACAAAGCCATATTTAGATAGCAAGGATCCCATGCTCAGGATCCAGTCTGGCTCCGACCAGACGTGTTCCAAAATCTCACGTGGGCGAGCAGAAGACCTTGGGATGTTTCACACCTCTGACTCAAGGCTGGAGTCTAACCCCATTAGGGCAAGTTCTCCTTCAGTTTTGGAGCTGAATGTGAAAGCTTTCTCTAAGGTTCCCCCTTGTATCCCCTGATATTGGCCATGCTCTCCCTGGTCTGTGCCTTTCCCCTCGTACCTGGCTGATTAGGATGCCTGTGACGATGGCCAGCTGGTGCAGCGTCCCCAGCGCTCCCCGGAGGGCAGTGGGAGAGACCTCGCTCACATACATGGGCACGAGGCCGGAGGAAAGCCCTGCACAGAGCACATGAGCATCACCCCTCTGTGAGCAACAGAGACCTCTCCCCAAACTGGAAAGGAGGATGGAGCCCAAATCCCACATCCTGCATCCTGCGTCTGTCATTCCACATCCAGCATCCTCCACCCCACACCCCATATCCCACATCCCATATCCCACACCCCACATCCCGCCCAGCCTGGTGCCCTGCGGGGCCACTCAGATGCACATGTGCACGCACAGCCCAGCATGGAGCAGAGCTCTGCTGGGAGCAATGATCACAGAGCAAAGAGCTTTCTTCAGGCTTTCCTTGACCCATCAGAGCGCACAGCGATAACAAATTGTATTTCTAAGCTAATTCCAATGTAATACCATATTATCTGCCTGCTATCTTTTCCTCACTACTCGCAGCGCTGCTGTACTATCTGCGTGTAGATAGTGCTGTTGTCTTGGGAACCTGTTAAACAGCACAACTAACAGCACACTCGTAGGACAGTCACCACCAAGACTGAGCCTTAAGTCTGAGGCACTGCCCAGGAGGAGGGTCCAGCTCCCTTCTGGCATAATTGATTTTATGATGGAGTTGAGCCAAAGGCTCCTGAGGGAGATCCTGGATTGAGGAGAACGGGCATGGGGGAGAAACCCTTTATGAACTAAGAAAAAATGAGATCCTGGAAAAATTGAGAAACTCTCCCCGTCCCAGCGCCCGCCCCGCCGGCACTCACCGCAGTACAGCCCCGTGATCGCCCGCCCAGCGATGATGAGGATGTGCGATGGCCCCAGCTTGGCCAGCCCCATGAGGAGGTTGCCCGCGATGGAGAGGATGTTGACCACCAGCATGGCTTTCACCCTGCAAGGCGGCAGAAATATCAGCGGGGCGCAGGGAAACCGGTGCTTATAGCACATGGCAAATGCCGCTGAAATGCCCTGTCCCCTTTGTCATGGAAAGGGTGGGATTGCAGAGTCTGTAGGGTTTGCTCGTTGGCTTCTTGGTTGAGGGCTGAGCACTGAAATAAAACATCCAGTCTGTAATTTGGGATTTTAATAAGCCAGACCTCTGGGATGTTTGGAGCAGTGTTTTGGAGGTCTGATGTTTTTTTCACTGAAAGAGGTAAAATAGCACAAGTGGTATTTCTGCAAGAAAGAAAGACATTTGGGGGAAAATTCAAGCAGAAAGGCTTGCACTGCACTAACGCAATGCACTACGTCTGGACTCGATGATCTTCTAGGTCTTCTCCAGCCTTAATGATTATATGCTTCTATGAATTTGAAATTCATGGAGAGGAGTTGGAGTGCGGGCACTGACGTCCCTGGAGAGCGCTTGGGAGCGGGGAGGGCAGGTGCCGGCTTCCAGCCCTGAGCCCTGCGTAAAGCCATAAATACCGGGGGAAACGAATCTGGTTCCTCCCAGCCCCACGGAGATCTGCCCAACAAAATTATGCTGAAAACCTCAGTTTTCAGAGCACAAAGCAGAGACTTATAGCGGGCATGCAGTGACTGTTTGGGTTGGGCGATGCCTTTTGCTCAATGCGGGGCCAGCGGCAGCTGCTCACCTCCCCAGCCGGTCGCCGATCCAGCCCACGGTGAAGGAGGAGACCATGCCGCCGACAGCGAACATGGAGACGGAGAGGGACCAGTACATGGTGAGGATGTGGGGGGACACGACGGGGTCCTCAAAGCCACCTGGGGGTGGGAGCGTCCCCTCGGAGCTGCCCCACGCCTCTGTGCCTGGGACGGTGACGGTGACAGTACCATTGTCCCTGGAGGCGTTGGTGGCATGCCTCACCATGGGGACAGCGCCCAGCATGCGCCCATAGTGCGCTTCTATCACCTGCAGCAGGCAAAGAGGAAAATGCCATCAGCTCAGAGCTACAGCCACCCCCGGGCTCTGCTGGGGGGATTGTCCTCCCCAGGACCCCGCTGGGCACTTACCTTCTGCGGGGCGTTGATGACGCCCAGGCTGTAGCCGTACTGGAAGAAGCCCAGCACCGCGGTGAAGACGGAGAGGACCAGCGTTCCTGTGAGGTGCTGGGAGGGAGCAGAGCACAGCCTCAGCCTCAGCTTCAGCCCCAGCCTCAGCCCCAGTCCCAGCCGGGAAGGACGCAGCCCTGGGACAGACCCGTGCCCCCTCAGTGTCCCAGCAGCACCCCTCAGTGCAGCTGGGAGGACACACCAAGCTGCTGGCTTTCAGTAGTGCTGGTGTGAGTACTTTTTTCACTCCATCACAGACGAAATTATCCTCTGAGGTGACAAAGATCTTAAAAAATAACCCCCGGACCCCTTTGCCCCGGCTCTGTACACAGAGCAGTGAATGAAGAGGGGTATTTTTGCTGGCTGCGGTACTGGCATACAGCAATCACCAGCCCTGTGTGCCACTCTCCCTCCAAATCCCAGTGCCCACCACCAGCCTGCACTTACCTTCTCTGCTTGCATTTTGCTTTTCCCATCCATCCCCGCTCCTCCCGGCGCCGTGCTGAGCTGCTCCTGCTCGCTGCAGGAGGGACACCAGGGGCAGCAGTGGTGGCCGTGCCGCGGGAGATGGGACTATATCACCTGCGGAGTTAATGAGAAACCCGTCCTCCCGGCAGAGCTCAGCTCAGAGCCAACCCATGCATTTTGGGGGGGACGAATAGAAGGACGGGGACCTGCTGAGGGCAGAGAGGGGCCGTGGGCCATGCGGTGAGTGGCTGAGTTTGGGCTGTCCTATGGCACCGTGCCATGCTGGGGAGCAGGGAATGCAGCCACACTCTGGAGTTCGGCGCCTGCGTTGGCTTCTGCCTTGGGTTTATTGACTAAATCACAAAACTTGCTGAATTCTAGCAAGTAGAAACCTTGCCAGCACATGGAGCAAAGACGCTAGGAAATGTGTGGTTCTATTTACACATCGCTTGGCACCTGCTTTAAAATACATTTGTGAGCAGCGAATGGATACAGATGCAGATGTATCCAGGTGCCTATACGTACGTACCTGCAGCCCTCGCTGCAATGCCTGCACACACCCACGCACGTGCATTCGGGGTGCTCAGAGAATGTTACATGCATACGTGGACACACAGCGCAGCAGAATGACCCCGAGCACCACGATGACCACACTGTCCCCGAGCAGCCCGCAGCGATGTGAGCACACGGCCCCGGCTGCTGTGATTGCTGATGCTGTGTCCCGCGGGTCGGACTTTGCACAGTGCTGTGGATCTGGTCTGAACTGGCCCTGCTCAGCTCTGTGCTGGAACCCTGCACGGCACGGATGGGAACCCCACATGCCAACAGGTGCCGCTGCCTCGCAGTGGGTGACGGTGAGTTACGGTGCTGCCCATCAGGAGCCTTCACATGGGCACTGCAGGTGCTTTCCGTAGAGGGAAAAATAGGGAGGCGAAGGCTGCTCATCGTTTTGCTGAGCTCAGGGTAAAACTTTAACTCGAGGTGAATGGTTCACTGCGTTCATGCAGCCCCAGCCTCTGCATCCGCCCCTTGGGCCGAGCCCCCTCCCACGTCCCTGCTTGGGGTGAGGGAAAGCCTGCAGGCTGCCAGCGGGGCGTGCGTGGCAAGGAAGGCCATTTATGTACCCCTGGTTTCCAGCAGCACCCGGGGCTGTGATGCACCCAGGGCAATTGGAGCACATATTGGGCTCCTGGTGGCACCGAGTGTCCTTCCATGGGATTGTATGGGGTCTGGATGGGGCTGTGCTGCCCGGTGCAGGTTAGGGCTGGTCCTGAGCCCTGGGCCCTGGGCAGCGCGATGGGTGGTGGCTGAGTAACAGTGTGGGGTGGGGGTAGAGACTGAGGGCACAGCTCCAGCACAGTGCACACCTCACCTATGGGACCCGGCCGCTCCCAGGAGCTCCCCTCTCATTCAGCAACAGGAGCCCCAGCTTTTACTTCTTTAAACACTAACATTAGGTCCTTTCTGGTGGCACCAGTTAGCACCAGAAACGCTTCTGATCCATGTTATGTCCGCGTACACACGGTGTTCGTATTGGTTTCTTCTGACCGGTTTGTGCGGCCGTGGTTTTAAAAAACACATTCACAGACTGCCTCGTGTTCGTACACAACAACTCCCTTTTATTTCATCGCCGCACCCCCAACGCCCCACAACTGAAAAAAAACATCACTTCAAGCTGCGTATTCTGAACCAGTCGCATCGAGGGGAGAACAAAAGGAAACGAAGGAGTCACCCGTTCGCAACGTCATTTAATAAAAAGCTCCGGTTTCAGGCAGCAACCCCAGTGAAAATACAAAGAGTGGGTGGCAATCGGGGCCGGGTTTGGTTTGAGGACTGTCACCACGCTGTGCTGCAAGGGACCAGGGGCAGAGGGAGGTGCCAGTGCTGTCCCAGATGCTGTGCTCCATCCACGCGGGTAGCGCTGCGGGCACAGCATCCCGTCCCGTCCCACCCCGCTCCGTCCCCACGGCCCCGGTGAGCAACGCTTTTGCCCTGGATAAAGATTCGAGTTGGACCAAGTCCTGTTGATTTAATCATTTTTTAATAAAGCCATCGTTACTGAGTACACCAAGATTGCCAGTTAAGCTCTCTATATGTCGCTGGAGGTAACAGTGCTGTGATCAACAGCAAAACAACGGAACGGAACGAAAAGAAAACGAAACGGAAAAACCCAAACGAAACGAGGTAGGTTAAAACCAGCAACACAGACCTTGTTATGCGACACCCCAATACCACAGCGGCCATGCTTGCAGCTACTGAGAAAGGAAACCCCAGATACGCACTGAAACGTAAATCAACTGAGCAGAGTTTATAAGGACACAATTCAACCCGAACTAAACACACACACATTTCGGCACAGATGTCGTCTTTCACTGTTATGTTGGGTAATTCGTAGGGAGCGCAGGGGGGCAGAAAACGAGTATAAGATTCAGACCCTCGGCCGAAGGAACCACACACATATATATTGTTAAGCTCTTTACAAGCCCGGTCAGCAGCACAGCGGGCGGCTCGCTCTGTCCCCGTCCCACGCCGGCTGCCCCTCCGGCTGCAGGGTGGGTGCCCAAAGCCCCCCAGCCCCC